>NW_021420229.1:19632-62946 GCF_001605985.2 Dendrobium catenatum
ATAGACTTTGTATAACTTATGAGGGGACTAATGAGGTTAAGCAATCAAGACTTAATATCTTGTTACATGATTATGAATTATTTTGCATGAAATCAAATGAATCCATTTCTGATATGTACACAAGATTCACACAAATTGTCACATCTTTGCATGCACTTGGTAGGGAACTAACGAATGCTTAAATGGTTAATAAGATTCTTCGTTGTTTACCTACTGCTTATGATGCTAAAACTACTGCAATTACAGAGTCTAAAGATCTAAATATTTATTCAATTAACAATCTTCTTGTTTCACTCATTGCTTACGAGCAAGAGGTTAGTCAAAGAAAGATTGATGCAGGTGAACCACGAAAGGAGAAAAATATAACACTAAAAGTGGAAGAGTCTGAGAGTGAACACTCACAACCTGAGGATGAAGACGATATTGCATTGATGACTAGAAAATTTAGAAGCTTTCTGAAGAGGAAGCAGAAGAGACGCCAGCAATGGAATAGAGGTAAGTTTAATAGAAATAGCAAGGTTTCTAATGAAGTGATTTATTATGAATGCAGGAAACTAGGTCATATAAAGACTGATTGCCCAAAACTCAAAGCCACTCCTAGCAAGGAAAAGGTAGAGGAGAAACCAACTGTAAAGATGGGGAAGAAGAAATTTCAAAGAGATTTTTGGGCGGACTCAGCTTCAGATTCATCAGAGACTAAAAAGGAAGAAGAAGTCACCAATCTTTGCTTGATGGCGGATAATGTTGATCAATCAGATCAAGAAGAGGTATGTGACTTAAGTTATGATGAATTGTTTGATGTTTCTGAACACATGCATGATGCATATAGGAAAATGAAAAAGATGCATGCTAGTGTAAGTTTAGAATTAGAAGAACTTAAGAAAAATTATGAAATCCTTAGGAAAGATCATGCTTTAATAGATGACAACCACATGAAATCACTTGATGAATATGATGATCTGAATAAAAGTCATGAGATTTTAAAATCAACCTATGCTGATCTTGAAAAAGAATTTCAAAAATTTAAGGTTGAATCAGAGAGAAAAATATATAGAGTCAATTATACAAATTGAATTTTAAAAGATATGAATTCTTTTTATAACTATAAAATAAAAGCTCTCGAGGATAATAAGATACCCCCCAAACTTGAAAATTTTACAAATCCTAAATTTTATCCTAAATATATGAAATCCCTTAGAATATAAACAATTGATAGAAGACTTAGGAATACCTTTCTTAATGTCAAATGTATTAATTCTGGATTATTTGGTCATATAGCACACACCTAAACTTTGAAAATTAAATCTGATTTGGTGTGGAGACCTAAGATGCATAAACCTAGACATATCATACATGCATCTGATTATGAATTGCTAAAATGAGAAGCCAAACTTATTTGGGTTCCCAGGTCTAACGTTTGATATTTTTGTAAGGTCGCTCTCACACAAGACCTCGTGGGAACATATGATACCTAGACAGCGGATGTTCAAAGCATATGACTGGAGATACTGCTCAATTAATAACACTGGAAGCCAGGAGTGGAGGCAAGGTAACACTTAGAGATAACACCACAAAGAAAGTGGTTGGATCATGTATGATTGGAAATTTGAAAAACTTTTTTATTGACAATGTGTTGTTGGTTGAAGGATTAAAGCATAATTTACTAAGTATAAGTCAGCAATGTGATAAGGGCTATAGTGTAAAATTTTTTCCTACTAGCTGCATATTAACCATAAATGGTGAAGATGTCCTGAATGGAAAAAGGGTAAACAATGTTTATATGCTAGATTTAAATTGCATTCATACTCCTACTGCCTTTTGTTTGAAAACTGTTTCTGATGAGTCATGGCTATGGCATAGGAGACTTTGTCATTCTAGCATGAAAAACCTTAGAAAGATTACCCAAAAGAATTTAGTGAGAGGCATACCTAAATTAGACTTTAATAAGGATCACCTTTATGATGCATGTCAATTATACAAGCAAGTGAAGTCCTCTTTTCAGTCCAATAAGGATCTTAGAACTCGTAAACCTTTGGAAATCTTACACATGGATCTTTTTGGACCAGTTGGAACTGTAAGTTTAGGAGGGAAGGTATACGGATTTGTTATAGTGGATTTTTACTCAATATTCACTTGGGTTAGATTTTTATTTCATAAAAGTGAATCATTTAAGGAATCTAGAAATTTTTCGACATGGATTCAAGGAAATTATGGTGTGAAATTATTTCAATACAAAGTGATCATGGAGGAGAATTTGAAAATGATAAATTTAAAAATTTTTGTAAAGAGAAAGGAATTGATCACAATTTTTCTGCACCTAGAACCCCTCAACAAAATAGAGTAGTCAAAAGGAAAAACAGAACATTAATAGAAGCCGCCTGAGCTATGTTGGCAGAATACTCACTTCATAGATATTTTTGGGCTGAGGCTGTTAGCACTGCATGTTATGTTCTCAATAGGGTGAATGTGAGATCCAATTTAAATAAAACACCCTATAAATTGCTAAAAGGAGGAACACCTAATTTGTCACATTTGCATGTTTTTGGTTGCAAGGTGTTTATTCATAATAATGGAAAATCTGCCTTAGGAAAATTTGATCCAAAATTAGATGAAGGAATTTTTGTTGGATATTCAAGTGTTGGAAAATCTTATAGGGTGTTCAACAAAAGAACTTTGGTTATTGAAGAGACCACACATGTTGTATTTGTTGAATCTGTAAATTTGGAAGAGTCAAATGTTATTGAAGATGAGATTGAGGATAACTCCCAAAAGATTGATAGTTTAAACTTGGAAGAAAATGTAGAAGAGAATCTGGAGATAGAAAACCCTTTGCCTAGAGATTTGAGATTTTCTAAAAAATCACCCAAGAGAATTGATTATAGGTGAACCTAGTGAGGGTGTTAGAACTAGGCGTGGATTAAGCAAGGAAGTCAACCATTCGGCCTTTATTTCAACAATAGAACCCACTAATATTGATCAAGAACTTTCAGATGAATTTCGGATTTTGTCCATGCAAGAAGGGTGGAATCAATTTGTAAGAAATAAAGTTTGGGAATTAACTTCAAGGCTAAAAGATCAAAGCATAGTAGGAACTAAGTGGGTATTCAAAAAAAATGAATGAATCAGGAATAGTCATTAGAAATAAGGCTAGATTAGTTGCTAAGGGGTATAATCAGATTGAAAGAATTGATTTTGAGGAGAATTTTGCCCCTGTATCTAGACTTGAAGCAATTAGGATTTTTTTAGCCTTTGCTTGTTTTAAAGGTTTCAAATTATTTCAAATGGATGTGAAAAGTGTCTTTTTAAATGGGGTAATTGAAGAGGATGTTTTTGTAGAACAACCTCTAGGTTTTGAAAATTCAAAATACCCAAATCATGTTTTCAAATTAAAAAAGGTATTATATAGACTAAAACAAGCACCTAGGGCTTGGTATGAGAGGTTAAGCACCTTCCTACTTGAAAGATCTTTTAAAAAAGGAAGTGTGGATACAACTCTCTTTTTAAAGAAATTTGGAAATGATATACTCATTGTTCAAATTTATGTGGATGATATCATTTTTGGATCTTCAAATAAAAATCTTTGTGATGATTTTTCTAAAACAATGAGTAGTGAATTTGAAATGAGTTTAATGGGAGACTTAAATTACTTTCTAGGCTTTAGCATTAAGCAACTTGAGGAAGGTAAATTTCTTAGTTAATCTAAATATGTTAAGAATATCCTAAAAAAATATGAAATGGACAATACTAAACCTGCTAGTACACCAATGAGTTCCTCAGTTCAGTTGGATAAGGACCCTAAGGGAAAATCTGTTGATCAAAAGAAATTTAGAGGGATTATTGGATCATTACTTTAGTTGACTGCTAGCTGACCAGATATCATGTTTAGTGTTGTGTGCTAGATTTCAATAAAATCCAAAAGAATCACATTTGACAGTAGTGAAAAGGATTTTAAGATACTAGGAACTCAGAACTTTTTCGTCCGGGATGAAACTTTTTCGTACGGGATGATGTGTGTAAAATGATTAACTGCGTGATTTTGAATTGTCTTAAGAGCAGCTTTTTTAATGTAGTTCATATGTACGATCATCATGATCGTCCGGGATGAAATATTTCTTAAACGATGGGACGATTGAATGCAGCAGTTGAATGGATAAGACAATTTTTATTATGAACTTCGTCCGTACGAACCTTTAGTTCGTCCAGATGAACACATGTCGGCTCATGGCGGGGGACGGTTTTCAACTGCCATTAAAACGAGTTAAATTTTGATCGTCTGTACGAACACGTGTTCGTCTGTACGATCGTCTTGGTCAAAAGTCTATACAAAAGGACGCTTCAGAAATTGTGTGTTTACGAAAAGCTGTTATTTTTTAAACTCATTAATTCGTCCATACGAAATATTTTCGTACGGGACGAACAAAAATTTCGTCTGGTACAAACAGTCGTTATTCTTTAAAATTAATGGCAGTTTTTACTGAACAGTCACTTTCACACATCTCTTTCAAACCTTTCCACTCTTCAAATCCTTCAATGGCAAGTTGTAGCAAGCGCCAAAAGACTTTGGCTAAGGGCCCTCCAAGAAACACATCCGAAAACTTTGTGTCTAGAGCCAATGAAGAATCTTTTCCTAGGTTTGCCTCTGCAAAAATCACCTCATCTAGAGTTCTCCTACAGGATCTACTAACTTTTAAGGTAATGCACTTGTTTGCCTCTACCCAATTTAGTTTAATCCTCACTCTAGTCCATTTCTACAATAAAGAAACCTTTCACTACTTCTTGGCAAACATGTCATTCAACTCCGACCATTCTGTCATCACTTCTTTTGTTTTCAAAAAGAAAGTTAAAATCACTAAGGATGATTTTGGTATCTTCCTAAACCTAAGGACTGAAGGCTTAAGAGCACAAACCTTAACCACCACAAATTTTAACTGGACTGAAGTCAATAGGGTGATTAGAGTAATAAGAGTTAAGGATCATCAACCTAAAGTTTCAACTTTATTGCGTGAAGCCCGTATCATCCAGCACGTTCTAAGAACTTCCATTATCCCTAAAGCTGGTGATAGAATCAACATCACTCCTCTTCTTTCTACTATTACCTACTTGATTATGACTAGACAACCTATAGATGAGGCCCAACTCCTAATTGACTACATTTATGGTCTCTCTGAAATTGGTTATGCTGATCATAAAAGGAAGAAGAACATAGCCTTAGGACATCTGATTGCTTATATTTTGGAGAAGAAGCATGATTTAACTCATCCTGAACAAGCCTTTGAAGAACAACTCTACAACAACGATGCATCCTTTAGAGCTATCTTCAATAAGGACGAGCACAGCAGAACTCATGTAGTTCAAAGTGAAACAGAAGAAGAAACCGGACCTTCACATGCTGCGGACCAAATTATGAGGATTTGGTTCAAAGATTTGAAAATTTATAGGCTCATTTTGATCAAAGATTTGATCAAATTAAAACTCATCTGCAGCAGCAAGATTTTTAGCACAATCAGGATATGGGATATATGCGTGAACAAATAAATGCCATTAATACCAACATGTTCACGATTAGTAGTTACTTCAGCTTTTTTGGTGCAGCACCACCTCCTCCTCCAGATTAGGGTCCATCTAAGTGATTTGTTCAGTATTTGTTCAGTGTTTGCTCTATGTTTGTTCTATACTTCAGTATTGTTCATGTGTTAGTGATTTTCTTTTGTGTGTTATTTTTCCATGTTTTAGTTGTGTTAATATTGATATCAAAGAGTTTAAATTTTAATAGTTTTATCCAATATCAATATAAATTTTAATGTTTTGTTGCTAAATGTTTTAGAAATGTGTGTTAGACTTTATGACATTTATTTTATTTTAATCTTAATAGTGCTTTATTTAACTTGTAAATTTAAATTAATTTCATTAGAAAATATAATTTTTTAAAATTTTCATTAGAAAATATAATTTTTTTAAATTTAAGACATGTTTATAACTTGATATTCTTAGAATTTTCAATTCCATGTCTCTTATTTAGACTACATTATCTTGGTATTATTATTGCAATTTAGATGTTTTCTTATTTTGTATTTCTCTTTTCAATTAGTATTTATGCACTTAGAAAAATTTGAAAATTTTAGATTATTGATTTTGGAAAGAATTCAAATACTCTTGAAAATTGTTCAAATGTACAAAAATAAAAAAAAATATGCAAAAAAATTGCAATGACAAAAACAGGCACAAAATAAGTCCAATGTGAAAAGATGCACAAAAATGTGCTGGTATAAAAATTGCGCAAAGCACCACATGTGGTAATTACTTCTTTCTAGACTCTTTTAATCTCTTAATTCAAATTGATCTAACATTCATTTATAATTTAAATTGAAATTTGAAATATAAAATTTTTATTCATCCTTAGTGCAATGATTTTCTTTATCTTCATGTCTAAATTAGTACATGCCTTTGATAAATTCTTATTATTCTCTAAGTTATATCACTTCTTAAATTATATGAAATTTTATGATATTTCTAATGTTTTTGGTTTTATTTACATATCTTATCTCAATCACTTTCAAGCTTAAAATATCAAATGAATTTCATACTTCTGCTTACATTTCTAACATTCTTTTCTTCTTTACTTTTTGATGTTGACAAAACGGGGGAGAAATTGTTTATTACGTATATTTGTTTTCTTTCGTAGTGTTTGATTTTTGTATGTGTGTTATGTTTTTCATAGTGTTTGATTTCCGTATGTGTGTTAAAATTTTTTTCTTGTTATTTTGTCCTTTATGTTATTTTTAGTTGTATAAAATTTTTTAAAAACAAAATTTTTTTACTTCAAATGCCTCCATATTTTTATGAGTTCATCAATTCAAGGGGGGTTTAGGAGATACTTAGAATTTGAAACCTACAAACAATAATTATTTTGCTATCATCAAAAAGGGGGAGATTGTAGAGAGAGTTGCTATTTGCATGTTTTATATTCTTGCAACTTGTATTATTTTGATGATTTCAAATATTATTATTTTTATATATCTCCTAACATTTTTTGGAAGTTTTATTTTTGCTCTAGTGTGTACTAACATTTCAGAAAAATCAACTCCAAGCGATGAAGACTTCAAAATATTCATTTGTAAAGCATAAGTTTTTAAATGAAAGGGAGTGATTGTAATTGAGTGAAAAATCACAACACACACTCTTAGGGGACAATTTTTGTGAACTGATCGTACGGGGTGAACTTAGTTCGTACGGGACAATCATGTCAATTAGCCCCTCCGAAGAGAAACGGATTGAACATGCGAGGAGAAATTTTTCTAAGTCCTAATCGTCCAGGACGAATTTAATATTCATCCTAGGACGAACTTCTCGGGATTCTCACTTGCACTGTTTGCCTAGATGAAAAATAAGGTTCGTACCAGGATGAAACTCTTTGTATGAGATCGTACTTGACGAAACTCTCTATATGAGATCGAACTCGATGAAATATATTTTTGTCCCTGGACGAAACTCTCTGTTTAAAATCATCCCAGGACGAAACATGTTCATCCCAGGACGAACTGAACCGACTTACGTCAGTTGGTTACTTCCTGTAGAATTTTTGGGAACCGACCTATGTAATAACCATTTCGTACCAGACGAACATAGTTCGTATGGGACGATGAGCGTGTACGAACATAGTTTCGTACAAATATACATTAGGTTCATTTCCGCCACTTTAAGTAAAATCGTCTAGGATGATCCACGATCGTACGGGACGATCCACTGCGTACAGAATTGAAAACTTGCAGTTTTTCGGTGGTTTTTCTTGTTTTTTGTATATATAGTTCAAATTAGACTGTCACCCAATCTTTTTGCCATTTGATCTTCGTGCCTATTGAAATAAAAGTCAAGGAGAGAGTGTGAGAGAGCATTCAAAGGAGGATTCCAACCACTGGAGCGTGAAGGCTTCACTTGGTGTTCAAAGGTAAGAATCTCTACTTATGATTTGGGATTACTTCACTCTTTTCTTTCTTCCTTCTAGATTTCTTGTTAGAAGATCTATCAAGGAGATCTGGTTCTCTGCCGACACTAGGAGAGTGTAAAAGGACGAAGGGTTCTCTGCCCACACTAGGAGAGTGTGAAAGGACGAAGGATTCTCTGACCTCACTAAGAGAGTGTAAAAGGAAGACGTTTCTCTTCCAACACTAGGGAAAGTGTAAAAGGACGAAGGTTCTCTGCCGCACCGGGTAGTGGTGAAAAGAGTGATTATAAAGGCTTCTCCTCCTTGCTGTGGGTGCAAAAGGAGAGACACTATTGGTATTAGTGCAATACTCAGAGGGTGCCTCTGGGGAGTGGATGTAGGTCTGGTTTAGACCGAACCACTATAAATCGTGTGTTCTTTTATTTTACTGCTTTTTATTTTCCGCATTTAATTTAGTGTTTTAAAGTTGTGGTTGAAAAACTTTTTATAAAATTCATTAAATTTTAATTTCGATTAAACTAATCAAAAGAGAGAAAATTTTTTAACTACCAATTCACCCCCCTCTTGGTAGCTTTGGGACATTAACTTAGGTCTAACAACCTATTTACTAGACTTAATAGAAGATATTAAGGCGGCAGTTACTATAAATGATTCAACTATCTCAGTTCATAATAGATTTGATGTGTTATCCAGGCTGGAGGAAATGAAAGATGCGGGGAATATAGAGCAAAATGTGGATGGAATGGATGGAAATGATACTAAAGGTGAAATCATCGATTGCAACATGGCTAACATGGAGGAAATGAATGCTGAGTTGGAGCATGAAGCTACAAAGGATAATTCATCTACAATTGCTGGAGCAACAGAGATTTCTACTTTCAGAAATAATGTTAAAAATACATCAACAGAGAACTCTTCTTCAGGGAAAAAGGTGCTTCTTAAAGAACTGAAGTCTCTCGGCCCGGGAAACATCATCTCAAGGAATAAAAAATATGATGGAAGCAAATCAGAAAATATTGGGGGACATTCCCCCATCTTTAAATAATGACTTCACTTATTTTTTGGAATTGTAGAGGAGCCAAGAAAGTAGAGGCTGCTCTATATCTAAAGGAGATTATTAAAGATAATAATGTGTTAATGATGGGATTGCTGGAAACTAAAATCAGTACCTTGGATAATACTCAGATGTTGAACTTCTTGGGAAGCAATTGGGATTCTTTCAAGGTACCGTCTAATGGGCTATCTAGAGGTTTGATGATGGTATGGAGGAAAGACATGGTTGTTTTCTCTGTTATTGAAGAATCCTCCCAAGTTATCATTGGGACTCTGAATGTTTTTAACAAAGGTAGTTGGCTGGTTGCTGCAGTCTATGGAAGCACCAATGCTCTAGAAAGGAAGGTTGTTTGGGAGTTCTTAGAGAAGCATTGTTCTAGTGATTTGCCTATGGTAGTGGGTGGAGATTTTAATTGTGTTTTGTTTCAAGAAGAAAAGAGAGGGGGAAAGAAATTTGTTTTATCTCAAGGTGGTAAAGACATGAAGAATTTCATGATGAACAATGATTTACATGAAGTTGAATCTTATGGGCCCAAATTCACTTGGTGCAATAATAAAATGGGTGGAGCTCGTATTCTAGAAAAACAGGATCATTTCTTAATCAACTCCACTGCTTTGAATTGTATTCACATAGCTCGGGTAAAGCATTTGGCCCGTATTGCTTCGGGCCATTGTCCTATTCTCCTGGAGATTTTCAAGATGGTGGAAGTCTCTGATAGGAACTTTCATTTTGAAGATGTTTGGGCTTCTTATCATGGATCCAAATAAGTGGTGTTAAAATATTGGAAAATCGGTAAGGTTGATGACCCAGCCACTTCTTTGAACTTAAAATTCAAGAGAACATTGAAAGCATTATATTTTTTCAGCAAATCAAAATTTAAGAATCTCAATTTGTTGAGGGATGCTTTGAAGGATGAAATCCTGGAATTGCAAAAAGAGGAAGCTGACGGTATTATTTCTTTTGATAATCTTCAGATACTCAAGTTCAAGATCAATAAGCTCAACATCACTCTTGCCCGGCTCAACACTTGGTGGAAGCAAAGAGCTAAAGCAAAATGGATGGATGAGGGGGATTCAAATTCTTCATTTTTTCATGCTTTTGCCAATTCAAGAAGGAATACCAATTGGATCAAACAAAAAAAAACGAGTGCAGGTAGAATTACTGACGATTCTACTGAAATACAAAAAGACTTTTCATAATTTTTTAAATCCAAGTGGCGGAATAAAGATTGTTCTCTGGATGATTGGCCGAGGCCATGGGCTTTCATTTTAGATGAAGACCAAAGGAGTTTGAATATAGATTTGACGAAGGAAGAGCTGCTGGCGGTGGTAAATTCTTCAGGCAAAATCATTTCACCCGGGTTAGATGGTATTACTTTCTCCTTTTTAAAGTGCTATTGAAACATTATTCATGAAGATGTTTGGTTAGCAGCAAACTAATTTCTTTCTACTGGAATTATGCATCAGTCATGGAAGGAGACTATGATTGTGTTGATTCCTAAAATCAAATGTCCCTTACTTCCATCCAACTATCGTCCTATTAGTCTTTGTTTGACTATTTATAAATTAATTGCCAAAATGCTATTAAGTAGATTGGAGAGGGTGATTCATAAACTCAATTCTCCTGACCAAGTAGCTTTCATCAAAGGCCGCTCCTTATCTGAGTACGTTCTTTTGGCACAAGAAGTTTTTAATAAATTTCGGTATTCTAAAGCTAGAAGCGGACTCTTGGCTATCAAAATTAACATGGAGCAAGCCTATGATAGTATGGGGTGGCAAGCTTTAAGGCAAGTTCTTATGCACTTTAAATTTCCTATTAAATTCTTGGAGCTTTTAATGCAATGCGTCTTAGATCCTAAATATTGCATTTTGATTAATGGGAAGAAGACCGATTGGATCATTGGCAAAAGTGGCTTTAGGCAAGGGTGTCCCTTGTCTCCTTACTTATTTATTTTATGTTCTCAAACCCTTTATGATGCTCTTTATCTTCAAAGAAGTGGAATGGGAATTTCTATTACTCCCAATGCTCCTAGTGTTTCTCATTTACTTTATGCCGATGACATTTTAATTATCTCAAAAGCCATTGTTAGTGAGGTGAAGAAGTTGAAGACCATTGTCACCAATTTTTGTAATTGGACTGGACAAAGCGTTAATGCATCCAAAGCTATGATTCTTTTTGGGAAATACACTAATAGGAGAAGGAAGAACAATATCTCCTCTATTCTTCATTTTAAGGTTGTGAATGAATTCAGTTATCTTGGTGTTAAGATAACCTTAAGAAGGAAGGTAGCTTCAGATTTTCAAAATCTGATGGAAGTGGCCACTAATAAGTTGAACACTTGGGGGAAGAATTATATTTCTTTAGAAGGGAAGTTGGTTCTTGTAAAATCTACTTTCCTTTCTCTTCCACTGTTTGTATCTTCGATATCTTTAGTTCCATTATCAATTCTAAAAGAATTTGACAAAATGTGTAGAAGCTTTTTATGGAACAAAAGTAACGGAAGGACCGATATGCATTATGTGTCTTGGGAGCTTTTATGCAAACCAAAAAAAGAAGGAGGACGTGGTTTATTCTCAGCAGTTTCCAGAATTGGTCCACTTCAAGCTAAATTTGCTTGGGAATTTCTCATGAAGCCTAATTCTCTACTCAATCAGATTATCAAAGGCAAGTATGGTAATGATATATGGACCAAGCCAGTGAGAATTGGTTTCTCTCCCACATGGAGAATTATTACAAATGGAGCATCAAACCTCAAAAAGATAGTGAGATGGAAAGTTTCCAATGGGAGATCTATCAATTGGATGCATGATGCATGGATTTTAGATAAAGGCATCTCTACATGGCCTACTTTTGTAAATATGCTGGATCCAGCAGACTACAAGCTCAGCTATTTCATCCATGAATGAGAATGGAATGTTAGCTTACTACAGGAACACTTTGGTAGACAACTGATGAACGTTATTGTTCAGATTCCCATAATATGAAACGAGAATGAAGATCATATTGAATTGAAATTGAAAGCAGCAGGTAAATCCATTTCTGCTCTATGTCTAAAAGCAGATTTTGACATCAAACCTAAGGAATGCCATTGGAATTGGATGAAACTAATTAAGTTTAGACCCAGAATTGAACTATTTTGGTGGAGACTCTACAACAAAGCTATCCCATCTTGTGATTTTTTAGTTAAAAGGAAAATTTCCAATTGTCCAAGCTGTTCGAGAGGATGTGTAGAGAATGAAGACAACTTCCATATAGCTGCTAAATACATAAAATTACAGAGATGTATTATCTTGCTTAACAAATGGGGTTTCAATAATCCGATGTTTGAAGACTTTAAATCCTGTTTGGATGGATTAGAAATAGCCTATACTACTAATCCATTAATGGCAAATATGTATTGCAGAGTGGTATTCTTAACATGGAAGAGTAGATTCAAGTTGGTTCATGGGAAGAGTGAAGATTCTAATTTTCAAACCGCAACAAAAAATCATTTCCTTAGCCACTGTAAGCAATTTTATCAATACACAACCAAAAAATTGGGATACTAATCAGCTAATGTTGTCTTCTTCTTGGTGTCCTCCTCCACCCGGTTGGATAAAGATAAACATTGATGCCTCGCTCAAAAGAAACTACTTAGCAGGTATTGGCGGTGTCATAAGGGATGATAAAGGCAGATTTTGATTAGCTTTTGCTAATCATTACTTGCATTGGGACATAGCACAAATGGAGTTGTTGGTTGTTTACTACTTGAAGAACATAATGAGAGATTGGATGTATGAAGCACAAGGAGTAATCATAGAAGGAGACAATCTAAACATTATTAAATTTCTTCAATTAAATTTGAAGAGTTGGAAGAATAATGGAAGAATTGAGGAGGATCTTGCTTTCATTCAGAACTTTAACCAGGTTCTATTTTCTCATTCTAATAGATTTTGTAACAAATTAGCTGATTTTTGTGCTAATTTGGGTTGCAATAAAAGTTTTATTTGGGAAGAACTAAATAATGTGGAAATCCCCCATTCCTTCTTCATTATTTTGAAGGAGGAATGCGATGGATTAGGGTTGGGTTGAATTTTTCTTTAGCTTGTATTTTATTTTCTTTTTTTAGTAATGCAATTTCACATTTTCATTCAAAAAAAATCAAAGAAATCTTGATGCAGGTGAGAAAAAGAACGAGAAAACTATGGAATTGAAGGCCAACAACAGGAACTCTGATTCTTCCAGATCAGAGAGCGATGACATTGCCTTAATCACAAGGCAATTCAAAAGCTTTCTAAGGAAGAAGCAAAAGCATCATCAAAATTGGAGAAAAGGTAAGGATAACAAATATTCTAAAGGATTGTCTGATGTGGTTTGTTATGAATGCAGGAAGCCCGGATACGTGAAAGCTGATTGCCCTACACTTAAGACGCACACAAGCAATGAAAAGAGTGAGGAGAAATCCATGTTTAGAAAAGACAAAAAGAGACTACAAAAGGCGTTTTGGGCGGATTTTGCATCAGATTCATCGGAGACGGAACCAGAAGATGAGACAACAAACTTATGCTTAATGGCAGACGACCATCTTGATCAAGAAGAGGTATGTGAACTTTCCTACGATCAACTTATTGAAGTTTCTAAAAAATTCATGCATGATATAGGAAACTTAAGAATATACATACTAACTTGAAATTGGAAATTATGAATTTACAAAAAGAGCATAGAATTTTGACTAAAGATCACTCAACAATTGATTCAAATCATATGGCCCTACTTGATGAATTTGATGAGTTAAATAAAAGGCATTGTGAATTAATAGAAGAGCATGATTCACTAAAAACTTCACACACCTCACTTGAATCTAATTTTAAGAAATCTAAAGAGATAGAGAAGAATTTGAGGATTGAGAATGAGGTCTTAAAAAGTACTAACTTAAGGATTCAAAATGAATTGGATACATGTAAGAAAACTCGGATGACACCCAAACTTGATCAAAAGCCAAAACCTAGGAAGTGGCATTATAACCATTTAAGAAATCCTTTTCCTAGAGTTAGATGTTTTTCATGTGGCATAATAGGACACATCTCATACACTTGCACAGTTCACCATAGTACATATTGGGTGTGGAGACCTAAGGTACATGATCCACAGCATACCACATATGCATTACATTCTACTTTTCATAAGAAGGGACCCAAACCTGTTTGGGTTCCTATATCTGACATTTGATGATCTTGTAGATGGACTCTCACAAAAGGCCTCATGAGAGTATGTGGTACCTGGACAGCGGATGCTCTCGACATATGACTGGTGATACCAATCAATTTATTTTGCTGGAGTACAGGACTGGAGGCAAGGTTACTCTTGGAGACAACACCACCAAGAAGGTGGTAGGCTCATGTATTATTGGTAATTCTAAGAACCTTATAATTGAAAATATTTTGCTTCTAGATGAATTAAAGCATAATCTGCTCAGCATCAGTCAACTCTGTGATAAGGGCTTCATCGTATAATTCTTTATAAATTCATGCATTATAAGTTTAAGTAACAACACTATTTTGCACGGAAACATGATCAATAACATGTACTTGCTTGATTTAAATAATGTTGAATGCGTTGTAGCTTTTTGCTTAAAAACTGCTATTGATGATTCATGGTTGTGGCACAGAAGATTATGTCATGCAAGTATGAAAACCCTTAGGAAAGTGACCCAAAAAGACTTAGTTAGAGGTGTCCCCAAACTCAAGTTTTCAAAAGACCACCTTTGTGATGTCTGCCAACTAGGAAAGCAAGTCCACTCCACCTTTCTCCCCACTAAGGACATTAGCAGCTCTAGACCTTTAGAGGTCCTTCACATGGATTTGTTTTGGACTTATTAGCACTGCCAGCTTAGGAGGGAAAGTCTATGGTTTTGTGATTTTTGATGACTACTCGAGGTTCAATTGGACTAGATTTCTTTCACATAAAAATGAGTCTTTTGAGGAGTTTAGAACATTTTCTACTTGGATTCAGAAAAAGCTAGGTTGTGAGATCTTGACCATCCATAGTGACCATGGGGGAGAGTTTGAGAATAAAAGATTTTGAGATTTTTATGAGGACAAGGGGATTAGCCACAAATTCTCAGCTCCTAGGACCCCTCAGCAGAATGGGGTAGCTGAAAGGAAGAACCAGACCTTGGTGGAAGCCGCCAGAGCCATGCTTGCTGAGTATTCACTTCCAATCTTTCCCACCTTCATGTCTTGGGTTGTAAGGTTTTTATTCACAATAATGAGAAGTCTCACTTGGACAAATTTGATCCTAAATCTAATGAAGGAGTGTTCTTTGGATATTCTAGTGTTGGGAAGTCTTTTAGGGTGTTTAACAAGAGGACTTTGATGGTGGAAGAGACTACACATGTGGTATTTGATGAGTCTGGTCCTTAAAGCCTGGAGTTGAGGATGATGATGATGTGGGAGAGATTACCACTGGAGCAGAAAATTTGGAGAAGGGAGTAGGTCACCAAAACATTGAAGGAGTAGGAGATGTCACCCAAGGAGTAGAAAATATAGATCTGGAGGAAAGGGTTAGACCTTCTCACATCTTGCCTAGAGATTGGAGATACTCTACACGTCACATGAAGTATTTGATCTTAGGAGACCCTTCTAATGGAGTTAAGACTAGACATGGACTTAAGAAGGAGGTGAACCACTCTGCCTTTATCTCAATGACTAAACCCACCAACATAAACCAAGCCCTTACTGATGAGTTTTGGATTTTAGCCATACATGACAAATTAAACCAATTTGTTAGGAATGATGTTTGGGAGCTTGTAGAAAGTCCTAAGAGATAAAGTGTAGTTAGAACAAAGTGGGTCTTTAAGAACAAGGTGAATGATTCTGGAGTGGTGGTTAGGAATAAATCAAGATTAGTGGCTGAGTGGGATAATCAAATAGAAGGGATAGACTTTGAGAAGACTTCTTCTCCTGTAACTAGATTGGAAGCCATTAGAGTGCTATTAGCCTTTGCTTCTTATAAAGAATTTAAGCTTTTTCAAATGGATGTCAAGAGTGTCTTTTTAAATGGGAAAATAAAAGAGGATGCGTTTATAGAACAATCCCCAGGTTTTGAGAGTTCCCAATTTTCAAATCAAGTTTTTAAATTAAAAAATGCTTTGTTTGGATTAAAGCAAGCACCAAGAGCTTGGTATTAGAGGCTTAACACATTTTTACTAGAAAGGGAGTTTGTTAAGGGGAGCGTAGACACCACCCTTTTTCTTAGGAAAGTTGGAAATGATTTGCTCATTGTTCAGATTTATGTGGATGACATACTTTTTGGATCTTCTGATAAGAAATTTTGTGATGAGTTCTCTAAAATAATCACTAGAGAGTTTGAGATGACTTTTATGGGAGAGTTGTCCTATTTTTTGGGATTTAGCATAAAATAATTGGATGATGGAACCTTTCTAAATCAAACAAAATACATAAAGGATATTTTGAAGAAGTACGAGATGGATAAAGCAAAGCCAATTAATTCTCCCATGATTTCTAGTATTCCGTTGAATAAGGACCCAAGTAGTAGGTCTGTTGATTTGAAGAAGTACAGAGGCATGAATGGATCCATACTTTACCTGACTGCTAGCCGACCTGATATAATATTTAGTGTTTGCCTTTGTGCTAGGTTTCAAGCTGACCCCAAGGAATCCCACCTGACTGTAGTTAAGAGAATTTTTAGATACCTTTTGGGGACCCAAAGCTTAAGGATTTGGTATTCGAGGCACAACACTTGTTTTGAGATTATTCAATTTTCTGACTCTGATTTTGTAGGTGTTGAGTCTAGTAATTAGGATGTTAAGCCTAAGTTAATGTCCCAAGGCTACCAAGATGGGGGGTGAATTGGTAGTTTAAAAATTTTAAGCCCTCTTTTAAAAATATGTTGAATCGAAATAAAATTGTTTTTTTTAAGTTTTGTAGAAAATATTTTTCAACCACAGAGTTCTTAAAACTAAAAAATTAAATGTGGAAATGTAAAAACAGTAAAGTAAATGACACCAAATTTATAGTGGTTCGGTCTAAAACCAGACCTATATCCACTCCCCAGAGGCACCCTCTAAGTATTGCACTAATACCAATAGTGACTCTCCTTTTGCACCCACAGCAAGGCGGAGAAGCCTTTACAACACACTCTTTTCACCACTACCCGGTGCGGCAGAGAACCGTCCGTCCTTTTACACAATCTTAGTGTTGGCAGAGAACCGTCCGTCCTTTCACACTCTCCTAGTATGGGCAGAGAACCCTTCGGCTATTCACACTCTCCAAGTGTAGGCAGCGAACCCTTTGGCTATTCACACTCTCCAAGTGTAGGCAGCGAACCCTTCGGCTATTTACACTCTCCAAGTGTCAGCAGAGAACCGGATCTCCTTGATAGATCTTCTCACAAGAATCTAGAAGGAAGAAGGAAAAGAGTGAAGTAATCCCAATTCACAAGTAGAGATTCTTACCTTTGAACTCCAAGTGAAGCCTTCACGCTCCAGTTGTAGAAATCCTCCTTTGAATTCACTCTTACACTCTCTCCTTGGCTATTCTCTCAAAAGGCACGAAGATCAAATGACAAAAAGATTGGGTGGCAGTCTAATTTGGACTATATATACAAAAGACAAGAAAAAAACCTGCCCCATAAAACTACAAGTTCACCTTTCTGCTACGCAGTGATCATCCTGGACGATTTTACTTAACGATTTGAAGACGACCCTATTTGTTATATGTGACGAAATGTCTTCGATAGATGATCATCCACTACGAAAATATCTCGTCCGGTAGACGAACGTTTATTACAAGGCCGGTTCTAAAAACAAAAATGCTAAAAACCTGTTCTAAGTCTGCGTTAATCGTCTGCATGAAAATTTGTTCCTTTGGACAAAAAATTTTACAGAGGACAATCTGTCATGTACGATAATTAATTTTGTCTGCGACAAAAATTTTTACAGGTCAGAGACTAGATCATCCCTGGACGATAATTAATTATTGTCTGACAAAAATTTTTACAGTAGGACCAATCGTCTATGTACGATAATTAATTTCGTCTGACAAAAATTTACATGAGACCAGAATCATCTGCGCAATTGTATTATTAATTTCGGTCTGGATGAATAGGAACTTAGGAAATTTCTCAAGCCAGTTCCTATCGTCCATGTGCTCAATAGGAGATAACTGTCCTGCATCGTCCCGTTACGAACGGATTACGTCCCGAACGATCAGTATAAATTATATATGATCTCCTTAATGTGTGTGGTATGTTTTTACTTGATCAACATTACAATCACTCCCTTTCAATTTTGATTCAAAGAAAAGTACAAGCTTCAAATTTACAAAGTATTTCATGCTGAAATTGATTTGAAGTCTTCGCAGTCTGGAGTTTGATTTTCCTGAAATGTTAGTACACACAAGAGAAAATACAAATCTTCTAAAATTGTTAGGAGATAACTACATATTTGAACAATAATGTTTGGAATCATCAAAACTACATAAGTTGCAAAAATAAAAAGCGTGCAAATAGCAACTAACTTAACAGTAGGATGCAAGGTGCATAGAAAAAGCACTTCATTAACTTGTTAATTCATAGGACAATCTTTGGTCTCATGGTCTAGTAGAAAGCAAAACTCTGTTGCACTTTCCACTACTGAATCTGAGTACATTGCTCTTAGAAGTTGTGTGGCCCAAGTCCATTGGTTGCAACAACAGGTATTGGATATAGAATTATCTGTAGGCACTATCT
This sequence comes from Dendrobium catenatum, assembly GCF_001605985.2. Classification (NCBI taxonomy): domain Eukaryota; kingdom Viridiplantae; phylum Streptophyta; class Magnoliopsida; order Asparagales; family Orchidaceae; genus Dendrobium; species Dendrobium catenatum. The sequence goes on from NW_021420229.1 coordinate 38,358, forward strand.
CAATCTTTTGTGACAACACTAGTGCCATATGCATCTCTAAGAATCCTATCCAACATTCAAGGACTAAGCACATTGACATTAGGCATCACTTTATTAGAGATCATGTGACTAAGGGAGACATTGATTTACACCATGTGATAATTGAAAATCAACTGGCTGACATCTTTACTAAACCACTGGCCTTCGACACTTTCAGCTCTTTAAGGACCAGATTGGGTGTGATTGACATAAATGCATGAACTTGATCTTTTACTTACTTTCTTTTGCTTTTGATTTATTTATTTTATTTACTTTTCATTTTTTCTCTTTATTTTCTTTTCTTCTCTTTGCTTTACTTTTAGTTTTTGTTTAGTTTATTTTACTTTATTTTTTCTTGAATTTGCTTTTCAAAGTCATTGCTGAAATGATATCGTATGCCTTGTCCTTGCTTTTGAAAATTTGTAGTCAATGTATTACATCTCTTAATCTATTAGATGGTTAAAATATACTGTTGATTGTGTCTCTTTCTCTAACCTATTTTAGTGGCACAATTTTCTTTTCTAATCAAAAATCTATTTTAATTTAACTATTATGTATGAAATTAAGATCTTTTCTAACCTTGCTAAAGCAAATCTATCTTGTATTTATAATGATTAAAGTCTTTTTGTCACATCAAGATTCTGCGTTACTCTTGTCATTGGTTATTTATTATGTTTTGTGGATAGTTCTTCTCAATGTTAGAGAGAGAGCTCCTATTCTCTAATATCTAGAAGATATGCTCACAACTAAGGATCCTTTTTTAAGAGATTATAGAAGAGAATGAAGCTTGCAAAAATAAAAAAAATTGGCCAATGATTGCAACAAAAGATGCGCAATGACGCCAAATTGAAAAAAAAATTTATCAAAAAGAAAAAGATGTGCAAAGCACCAATCAATTGATAAGAGGCATAAAATGAGACCACCAAAAGCAAGCTATCTTCTCCTTTCAAATCTTTTAAAACTTAGAAGATTTCATGTATCAAAGGCTTGATTTCGAGTGTTTTGCGATTGTGACAAATTTACTTTACTACATTATTCTATAAGATTTTTTTTTTGAAACTAAGTGATGAATGGATCTTTTTTTTCATATCCAATTGAATTCTTGAGTTAGATCATTGATTTCCAAAGATGATTCTACCCTAAAATAAAGTCCGAGCTAAGGGTAACTATGATCGGATATTATAATGTTTTATGGATTTTTCTGATGTTTATTCATTAGCTTACAATTTTTTTTTTTTAAATCAATCACATGGAATATTACATCATGTTCATGCCTTGTTAAAAAAAAAAAATTGTTTACTTTGTTTCCTCCTCCTTTTTGAGATGTCAAAAGGGGGAGAGGAGTCCTTTGTATGCTTACATTTTTTATTCCATATTTTTCAATACTATTTTTTGAAATAATTGTCAAAGTGTTTGCCATCATCAAAAAGGGGGAGATTGTTGCAAATTCGATTTCATGGATTATGTTTTGATGATTAGCAAACACACTTTTCGACTGCCTTTAGTACTGGTATTTTCAGGATTCAAAGATTAGACAGAAAATGGAATCCGCTCAAGACTTGGTAGATTTGGGTTGAGTCAGACTGTAATTTTCTTTTTTTCCCTTTCTTGAGTCAATTGTAATCTGGTGAAGTGTCTAATGCTAAGTAACCCTGTAATCACATACTTGAGAGATTTAGAATTTCTATTTTTACTCATATCATCCCGGACGATCGAGTTCAAAATAGAAGTTCTAATAAGGATTTCTTAGTTAAGGCAGCCGTAATTAACTGATCATCCTGGATGATACTAGTATCGGCCAGGATGATATGCTCAAAATAAAAAGAAATAGCCTCCATAATTAATTTAGGTATTTTGTATTTTTGTAAATCGGTCAGGACGATCGTGAGATCAGCCTGGACAATATTACATAATTATGCCTAAATTGATCCAGGAATCAAGGAAGTAATTAAGGATGATTGATACGATCACATCATCCTGGACGATCTCAGTATCGGCCAAGACGATCTATTCAAAAACTCTTAGTTGCTCCTGGATGATAAATATCGGCCAGCATAAATTCAGGGCGATATTCTGGCCTATTAGGATCGGACAGTTCGAATTCAGGGCGATGCTCTGGACGATTTTTCTCTGATTTGAACTGATCGGTCAGGACGATCGTGAGATCGGCCTGGATGATCAAGCCAATTTTTAATCATCCAGATCATCTTCAGGGCGATGTTCTAGTCGATCTTCTGAGATTTGAACTGATCGTACATGACGATATTATTATCCTCCTGGACAATAAAGTCGGTAACTTGCATTTATGCTCTGAACGATACTCTACCCTTATGTTTTTTTTACTGCTTCTGCACTTTAATTTTCTGCACTTATTTTTCTGTTGTGACTCTGGTTTGTGATATTTGTTCTTAGTTTTAAAGAATTTTTAAAATACCAATTCACCCCCCCCCCTCTTGGTTAGCCTCATGATTAGTTCATAGGGCCTAACATCCCTAACGAACTTTCAGGTGGAGCCTGTCAACTTTTACTTTTAGCAAACCCTGGATTATAATTTCGTGACATTTTTCACATGAACTTTTAATATTCTATGCTATGGTTGATGATGCATTTTCATTATTTATGCAATAGATCTTGCATGATTTTTCCAAGTTTCTTTCATGCATGTGTATATGGTTATATTTTTATTAGGCTCTTAGGAATGAAAGTTTTTTTACTCATTATTTAAATATAAAATTCTATGAATAAATAACATATAAAGATAAATGCTCTAAGAAATTAAATCAAAGTCTATCATGGATCGCATGAATATTAAAGTATTTATTCTATCCTTATTTTAGACACTTTCCAGCTCAAGGGTAGAGTTCAAATAATTTAACATATGGATGACGTGCTGAACTAGAGGAAGCCTAGTCTTAAAAAAAAATATATATTTTTTCAAAACATCCAAGCATACATGATTTATGATATTTAAACTACCATGAAATTCCTTAGAAGTAAACTAAAATTAAAATTTAATTTAATTAGATTTAAAGTATAAATACCACACATAAGTATAAGGCAAATTAGTATTCTTTCTAGATGTTTGTTCAAAATTTCAAAAAAACATAAATAATAGCCTATCCATCTTTTCTAAAGAATAGATAACATGATTCTGAGATGATTATGTGGTTAAGCTAGCTTTTAAATCCAGGTAAGATGTAAGTCCAAAATTGCACTTAGAGTACGTTCAGGTTACTACTATGTTGTTCCTAGCTTAAATTTAGATTTTGAGGAAGACCTCAAATTATAAGTCCTCACCCTTCGAGAATGAAATACCAAAGTCCAATCTAAACATAAAATTTTCTCTCTAAAATATTAAAGCCCAACATAGGAAAGATTAGAGTTCTTTTGCTAGGTACTATAATCTCAGTATGCTCCCTACTCGCCAATCCTTTGGCTTTTAGAAAGAACTGTTCCAGATTGATCCAATCCCCTTTGAAAATTTTTCTCTCTCATCCTTGTTTTAATCATTGAAATTTTTTAAAAAAATCTACTACTTTAATCATGTGTTTTCTTAAGAGATTTAATTTTTCTTAGAAGTAATTAACCATAAAGGCTTACCTTTTTTGAGGAAATTATGACCCCAAATTAAAATAAAATTAATCTAATTTTTGTAAGATAAGGTAAATTTTTTGAGAACATACACAATTTTAAGAACACATTTTTGTATTTAAACCACCATGTAGATTATCATTTTCAATTTCTGAGGTGATATGACATTATTGTTGTGATATTTGATAATAAAATGGAGAATTTAAAAACCCCAATTTTATCTTTAAATAATATTATATAATGATAAAGTTCCCTATGTTAGATGAAAGTCTTATATATTAGATCCTAAAATTTAGAAATATCTCAAAAATAAAAGCTATATCTTTTCTTTCAAAATAATTTTCTCTTCCTCATTGATATATGTTGCATTGTATGCCCTTTATAACTCAGCATATATCATGAGATTCTAAAATTTTCAAAATTCAAGAATTAATCATCTCTAAAAAATTAGTTGATGATAATTTTCAATTATAGAGAGATCAATGGAAACATAATTGATCTTCACCTTTGATAAAAAATATTACATGCAAAGAAATTGTTATTGAAAAAATAATTCAATTTTGTCTTGGCTTTCAGAGTATTGAGTTGTCTGTGAATTGTGAGAATTTAGTTGACTTACCTACTGATAAAATGGATACACTTATAGTGGAGCATATTTTAGGATCAGGGCTTGGCTCAATTGTCATAAAGTAAAGGGTTCTTGTCACACTTATTTCCAATTCACCTCTACTAAGTGAGGAAAAGAAACTTGAGTTTAAAGTTAGCGATAAGATTCTATCAATCTTTTAGATTTTCTCTAGTTCTATTCTAATTTTTGGTAGAAAAAATCAGAAAAAGAATTAACTTGGAAGAATCAGAAAGAAAAATATTAAGGCAAAGAAAATGGCTAAAATTGAAATGAATGAGCAATATCATAGGAAGAGGTTTTTGAGGAATTGCGTATTCCTCTAACTTCTCTCCTAATCGAAAGCCACTTCCACCCCATTTTTGCATCACAAGGAGAGGAGGACGTGTGTAGGATAGCCCATTTTCAACCATGTCCGTTGGATTATTGTGTACGAAAGACACTTGAGGAGGAAAGGGTCCAGCAAAGTAAAATTCTTAAAATAACATGCATACGTATACTACTTTGGCTAGAGAAATAAAGGAAGAATATCTAAAACATACGAATGGTATGATTGCCCAAGAATTTGTAAAGGAAATTTTAGAAGAGGAAAAGTCTTGGGCTCATTGGAACTAAATTGAGCTCAAATTTATTTTAAAACTATTTTTAAAATATTTTTACCATTACACAAAGAGTTATTATGGTTTAGAGCTCTCAGCATTTTCCCTAATTACTCCCTAAAAAGTGGTCAATTTGAGCTCAAATTTTGGTAGAATGTATTCAGACATGTAAACTACATCCCCTAATTTTTATCTTCCATGGTGAGCAAAGCATTTATGGTGGTAGAATTTTTAAAGTTTTGTGTTAAATCATGATAGAATTTTAAATTTTTCTCATAAAATACACAAAGTTAGGTTTCAAAAGTCCTATGGTTAGCGTGTTTTGTTGTAAGGGTTAGACAGAAAAGATTTTAAACTTAGATAAATAGTAGAGACGCCTAAGAAAAATAATTTAGTAAATTATTTATACAACATAGAAAATAAAAATAAAAATTCCACTTGTGGATAAAAGGATGAAACTTCTATTTCAAGCACTTAGTGATGTGATGTACCATAAGAATTAATTTCACAATAATTAAAAGACATCAAGATTACTAATTAACCAATCCCATAATTAGCCATTATTTTGGAGATAATTTTTCTAAAAGTAATAAAAATTCAAATAAAATCTAAGAAAAACAAATCAAGTGTCAAATTTCAAAAAATTGAGAGCTTAACAAATGAAAATTAAAATCCCCTAGAAATTCAATAAAAATAAAAAATTAATTTAAAAAATAAGAATAATTAAAAATAAATTAATTTAAATAATAAAATATTTAAAATTCTAAAATAATTTTAAACACTTGTAATCATCCATAGTAGTGATCTTGGACATTTGGGGAAGATTTCAAGAGGGATTGACTTGATTTGGTAAAAAAATTGAAAATCCTCCTAATTGAAGAATAAAATAATTCATTAAAATGTCTAAACTTGTAAAAACATAACTAATTACAAAAAAAAAACCAATTCATACAATCTCAAATGCATTGAACTCATATTTGGGTCTTGAATTTTAGAAAAATATGAAATTTTTTGAATTTAAAGTAAAATAAAAAGTTAAATTTTGATCAAACTTAGTTATTGAAATAATCCAATAAATGTGAAAATTCAATATGTCATTTAAAATCCAGTAAATCATTAACTCAATAAATTAAATCAAATGAACATAAATGCTACTCCATCCATCAATGAAGTTTTTCTACTTGACTAAATTGAGTTGCGAGGCTAGGTGTCCAAAAGTGGCCTTAATCCTCATGCCCATTGTGGCAACGCTATGAATAAATTGATAAAATATAGTTAATAAAATTAAAAACTTAAATTAATATTATATAAATTAAATAAATTAAAGATTACCACCGAATAATTAAAAGTAAATAAATAGGTAATTACTGGGTAACCTGGGCTCACAACACTATTATGTTAGCACTAAGTGGGGTTAACTAAATCTTATAACTCTCATGCAAACCAATATAATTTCTATTCAACTTAAATAACCCTTTAAATAAGTAATAAAATACTTAACCTTTGAAGCCTTCGTACCCTTTTTCTTGACTCCTCTTATGAAGGTAAAGGTGTATTTGATTAGAAGCTTTAAATGGCTAATTAAAAAACCTTAAACAACCAATCATTAAATAACTTCAGGAATTAAAATATATCCTCAATATATTTATAATTACCAAATATACTTAATCTTAAACTCAAACAAAAATTCTTTGGCTTTTAACACACAAAATGTAATCAATAAAAAAATTTAAATTATAACAAACCTTATAAATATCTAAGCCACACAACATTACACAAAAACAATAGATTGCTTGCTAGGACAACCAATTCTAGTTTTAAGCAAGGTTGTTACTCTTCCATATGTGATTTTTTTTCTCTATTATATGGATTGATGTGAATTTAAATTTGAATAAGTGTTAATTGTTATAGTTTGATGTGATATTTATATTGTGATGTTTATGCCATGTTACTTTTAATGTTATCTATGATGGGCATTTAGATTTTACTAGGATATGAATGATTTTGAAATTTATTTCAAATGAAAATTTTTGCAGGTGTTGCATGCTTATGCAAGGATATAAAAAGGAGGATAAAATTAAACATGATTTAAATATTACAAAAAAAATTTCATGTGCTTTTTTATGCTTAGCCCTCTAAGCATTAAAAAATGGCTAAGTTATAAGTTGCTTAAAAAAGAACAACTGATTATTATGATTGTGATATTGATTTTAATATGTTTTAAAGAACATTCTCGTAATTAAAGAAAAATATAGGATGAAATAACATGGAAAGATAAATATAATAAGATAGTAAATTAGAGATTGTTCGAGGTCACACACTATTAAAGCATTTCTTCTATCCTTACTTTTGACACTGTCTTACTTGAGGGTCAAATAATCTAACCTATATAGATGAAGTGTTGAAATTGGGGAAACCTAGACTTCGAGAAAATTATTTATTAGGCCTTTTTAAAAACTTATAACCATAGTTTATGATATTTTAACCAACATGTATTGCATTAGAAGAAAATAATAATTAAATTATAATTACATTAGCTTTAGAAGCATAAATACCACTTATAAGTATAGGGCCATATGATGATTTTTATAGATGTCAACTCTGAATTCAAAAGATTAAACAACATCCTACCCGTCTTTTATAAAAATTGGATAGCATGTTTTTAAAGCAATTAGGTGGATTAGCTAGCTTTCCAATCTTGGTGAATATATTTCAAGAAATTCATACTTTGCACTTAGAATAGGTTTGAGTTATAATGCCCAACCTAGATCTAGGTTCTAAGGTAGACTTTAAATTATAAGTCTTCATCCACTAAGAATGCAATCCCAAAAAACTAATAAAATGTTAACTCAAATATAAAATTTTCTCTCTAAATATTAAAACCCAACATAAGGTACATTAGAGTGTTTCTAGGAGATTTTACAATATTAAAGTGCTCTCTACTCTCCAATTCTTTGGCTTCCAGAAAGAATTGTTCCAAATTGATTCAATCCTCTTTGAAAATTCTTCACTTCTCATCCTCAACTTAATCATTGAAATTAAAAAAAAGTTAGCCACTACTTAAATCGAGACTATTACTAGAAGATTTATTTTTTAAAATATGATTAACCATAAAGGCTTACCTTTACGGGAAACCAATAACTCCAGATTAAAATAAATCCTATCTTATTTTCATAAGATAGGGAAAAAATATCTAGGAATGAAAATGATTTCATTAAAAAAAAAACTATTTTTATATTCAAATCGCTTTATAGAATATCATTTTCACCTTATGAGTTTGTATAATATTAACATTGTTGTATTTGATAAAAAAAAGAAAATGTTTACCCCCATTTTCATCTTTAAATACTATTTTATTATGACATTTCTGTCTTTCAAAATAGTATGATATTCTTTTATTTTTATTTCACTATAAAAGTGAGTGATTTCTAAAACCCTATTCTATATATAAATCCATTATAGATTATTATTTCTATGTTTAAAAATAGTATCATATTTTTAATACCGTATTCGAGTACAAGAGTAAGAGAACCCTAAATCTTCTTGGATTTTAAACTCAAAAATTTATTTTCCTACACTTTAATGATTAAAATAAACTTAAAGAAATATTCTAAAGTTCAAATACATTAAAACTTGTACCATAAAAAAGTCCCCTTGACTTTCAATACATAAAATTGAATCCTTAAAAATATTAAAATATTAAAAAATATATGATATATCCAAACCACACAGCCTTATACACACACTGTCGATTACTTGGTAGGGCAACCAACTCTAATTCTAAGCTAGGTCATTGTTCATTCATATATGCTTTTCTTCCAAAATTTCAAAAATTTCAATAATTCACTCAAAATTTCAAAAAAAATTATTTAGTTATTCAAACTAGCAATCAAAACATTTAATTAAATTTATTTTAAGAAACCTTTAATCCTCAACTAACTAAATCAATAATTACCATCATACTAGATGATGTCATTCAATCTTGCTTAGAATAATCCTATAATTTGGCAATCATATAAAGATTAATTGATATCTCATATCATAATATATGATGCCCTACTTCATAAAGTACTACCTGATTTAATCCAAGGATAATACTTAATTGCCACATATCATGCTGGACAAAATCTTATTTTATTGAACTAATCATAAAATACGACCATTGATATCATATGGGATGACCATTTCAAGAATTTCAACTAATTACACAAACCCTCTATTATCATACAATACTAATGGATGAATTAAACTAATAATATTGTATGATAATCTATTATATTGTACAATCACAAGCGATTGAATTGAAAATTTAGGGTTTTGGAAGCCTCATATTTAAGCTCTTTTATTAGACTTTGAAAACATCTTTGGATGTTGAGAGATTTTTTATGTAAGGGATTTTAGAATTTAACTTCTGAATAGATCTTAGAGTTTGGAGAGGGAGAATAAGAAGTTGTATGTAAGGGATAAGTAGTGTGAGGGGTTCACAATGTTGCTTCAAGCGAGCTTCTGCCTTAATTTATCCATGTATCTTTGTTAATCATTTGGGTTGTTCTAGGAATAAAGTCTTCAAGGAAAAACATCATTAGGTTGTCTGCCTCACCAAGAAAGTGAAGAGGATTGTTGGTTCTCTACTTCAACTGTAACGTGAAAAGGATTCTAGGGCCTCTACCTGACCAAAAGAGTAAAAAGGATACTGGTACTCCTCCACACTAGGTTAGTGGAAAAGATTTTATAGTGGCTTCCCCACGTTGCAATGGGGGCTAAAAGAGTTTCACTATAAGGTTTAGTGCATTAATTAGAGAGGACTCTATTGAGTGGACGTAGATTAAGGTTCGATTGAACGATTATAAATATGGCATGCTAATTCTACTTTTCTTTATACATTTTAATTTTACATGAATGTTATATTCTTATAATTATTTATTGAGATGGTTGAGCTTTATTTTGATTTTCATATTGTTGGAAAAATAAAAAAAATTTAAAATATATCTTTTATTTATTTTTCTACAAAACTCCAAAAAAGTAAAAATATTTATTTTATAAATTTTTTTCTACTAAAGCTTGTGTAATTATTTTTTAGATTTCAAGAGAATATTTTGAGAGAAACTTTTTAAAACAAAAATTCACAACTACCCCCCCCCCCTGGCTTGCCTTAGGTAGTTCTAATGCTTTGACAATATATCATTGAACTTTCACTAAGTACCCTCCACAGTTCATTAGAACTTTCAAGAAGAAGGGTTACATGCTCCTGATAGGGCTCGAAGATGGTTTTAGGTAGCCATAAGTTCCATTTCTCCTTTCAAGTTTTTTTGAGTTAGTTGAAAATGCTCATTTGATTTAGAATGATTTATCAGCTAATCAAATATGATGGGCTTCTAGTTGAAGAAGGCTTAGTGGTGAGGCATTTAGAAGTGGTTTTGCTAAAAAAGGTGCATGTTCAGACTTAGGGACTCCAGGAGAGGCAGACCATCTATTTTAGCTCCTAGTTATTATATTATTTAGTACAAAGTTTCTATTAGTTGGGAACTTATGTTCTAGAGCTATGTTAGGAGATGCTTGGGTTGATTTTATAAGATGAGAAGTTAGTATTTTTTATGTGGCCAAACATGACATAAGGTAGTTAAGTGTCCAAAGGATGGACCATACTAACATTTTTTGACGTAGGTCTAGGAGTTCTACTAGTCTGGTAGAGAGATTAAGGATAGTTCCAACTTATACATTTTATTGAGGGATCATCTAATAGAGGTAGTGGCTTTAGTTATGTTGTAGGGATTCCATTTGGGAGTGATTTGAGAGAGCTTATTGGTTATGTTTCTAGTTCAGGCATGTATTCATAATTTGACTCTACATGAGGCCAAAGATGCTCAATATTTGGTTATAGGTATGAATTATATTTCTAATACCCCTTGTCACATTTTATTTAATTTAGGAGCTAAACATTCATTTATTTATTAGAAATATTTTTATTTATTATGTATGCCTTCCGAACTATTACCTTACTCCTTATCTATTATTTTTCCACTTAGGGATGGCATGGTGCCTAGTAGAGTATACTTCTATGATATAAAAATATCTGGTAGGAAATGGAGTTTTGGTTTAATATTATTACCTATATTTGACTTTGATGTTATTCTTTGTTTGGTCTGATTAAGTTGGTATAGAGCCCATCTTAATTATCTGAAGAAGAGAGTCAATTTATTTCTAGGTAGTATAAGATATTTACTTTAAAGATTAGGGGACTTCTATGTTTTTTAACATTTGCTGTGTAAGTAGATAAATTTTTTAAGAAAGGTCATATTATATTTTTAGCATCTATTAAAGATAGGATCATAAAATCAAGATCTTTGCTTAACGTCTTAGTGGTATGGGAGTTTTCTTCAATCTTCCTAGAGGAATTAATCAGTTGTTTACCTGAAAGGGAAATCAAGTTCTACATTAATGTGTTTTCTAGTACTGCTTTAATATTTAAGGCTTCATATATAATGACACTTAGAAGATTTAAGAATTGATGGTGCAACTTCGAGAGTTAGTTGATAGAGATTTTTTCCATCCTTATGCATCTTTTTGGTAAGCACTTATTTTGTTTATGAACAAGAAGGACAAAATTATGCATATTTGTGTAACTTATATGGAATTGAACAAGGCAATAATAAAAATAAGTATCCTTTGCCAAGGATCAACAATTTATTTGATCAGCTTATTGGGGCTTTTGTGTTTTCTAAGATTGATCTAATTTTGATATTATCATGTGAATGTATAGGGAAAAAATGCATTGAAGATTACATCAATACTCAATATGGGCATTATATATTCTTAGTTATTCCTTTTAGAGTGACTAATGTGTTGCAGTCGAAGATCCTTAGCTTGTGATTTTGATGATGATAAAAAATATTGATTAAAATTTTATTTCTCATACCACATGTATGGCCTATTATTTTTGTATGTGTGCTAACATTTTAGGTACATCATATATTGCTCAAGAATGATCAATACTCAAGTTTGTGTAGAATATAATAATTTTTGAAAGAGTATATATTTTTAATTTTTTTAATGTTTATTGAGTTTGGCCATGTTAGGGAATACACTAAATTGGCAACCATGTACATCCAAATAGGGGAGTGAGAAAAATAAGTTAAAAAAATTTTTAACTTATCATACCGTATGATTTCAATCATAATATATGATCTGCTATATAAAAAATTAATTTTAAGGACTAATTTTATATTTAATGCTTTTGAACTAATCATGTTATCAATGTAGATCGTACTGTATGATTCATTCCCATCAGGAAACACTAGCGACCTGATCATTTAAGATTTTTAAAATCATATTTTGATCTAATTATATTATGCAATCCTAATTGTACTATAAGATATTTAAAATCTTACTTAGATTAATCCCCATAATTACTCAATAAAATTAAGATTTGATACATATGGCAAATCATAATATATGATATAGATCATACTATACTACTAGTAGAGACAAAATCCATTCATCCCTAATATCATACTATTGGGGCTCGTGAATAGGTTGTTAGACTTAAGTTAATGGCAATGTCCCAAGGCTGATCAAGAGGGGGGGTGAATTGGTAATTTAAAATTCTACTTTTGTATTTTTATAAAACCTTCTTAATTATTATTGTAAGTTAAATTTAAAGTTTAAAAATAAACTTTTTAACAAGAGTAAACAACTTGTAGTAAAATTAAATGTCAAAGAATAATAAGAAAGAACACACAAGATTTATAGTGGTTCGGTCAAACCTTGACCTACGTCCACTCCCCGGAGGTACCCTCCGAGTATTGCACTAAATCTCTAGTGACTCTCCTTTTTCCCCCACAGCAAGGCGGAGAAGCCTTTACAAAATCACTTCTACCTTTCTCGGTGCGGCGGAGGAGCCAGGTCCTTTGACAACAAAGAGATCTTCTTCTTTCCAAAACTTCCCAGTCAACCCTTGAATCCGATGGTACTGAGGTATTAGTTTGCTAGAGCAACTGTGTGAATATCCCCTCCACATTCCATTTAAATCCCCTCCAAGGATCTTCTCCCTCTCAAACTCTACCCTTTGCTCTCCCTTTCAAGTTCTCTCTTCAAGTTTTCTCCAAAAGAATGAAAACACAATGGCTGCCAAAGATACACTTGTCATCCTTTTACACTCTCTAAGTGACGGCAGAGAATCGGACTGATGTTGTTGAACTTCACTTGCGAGCCTTCATAGGAGGTGGGAAGAAAATTAAAGGAAACAAAGAGATCCTCGCTTTGGGTAACCTTGTGAATCCCTCACAAACCCCTCACTTGATCTCTCACTCTGCATTAACACAATCTCTTCCAAACACTCACACTCAATGATCCCTCTCAAGAGAAAATAACAACAAAGGCTTTTGTAATAGTTTTTAGGACTCCTTATATAAAATAGACAAGAAAAAACTATACAAAAATTAAAGATTTCATGTTCTGAGCATGAAAGTGCTCATTTGAAACTAGAAAGTGCTCTAAAATCACTTGAAAGTTTGTTAGGGATGTTAAGCCCTCATGAACTGGCCCAAGGCTAACAAACAGAAGAGATGAATTGGTAATAAGATTCTTTACACAAAGAAATAAAATCACAAACCAAATCACCACAAATAAAGTGCGGAGATTAAATAAATGTGGAAGCAGTAAAAAGAAAGAACGCACCCTCCAAGTATTGCACTAAAATAAGTGTCTCTCCTTTAACCCCCTCAGCTAGGCGGAGAAGCCCTTACAAAATCACTTCCACCTTCCTCGGTGCAGCGGAGTCGCCGGGTCCTTTGACACCAAAGAGATCTTTTTCTTTGGTGAACTTCCCTCGAGACAAGCCTTGAATCCGACAGTATTCAGGTGCGAGCTTGCCGTAGCAACCGTGCGGATCCCCCACCACACTCCCTTGAGTCCCACCTCACAGGATCTTCTCCCTCTCTCAAACTCCACCCTTTCCTCACACCCTTTCAGGCTTTCTCTTCAAGTTTCCCCCACAAGAATGAAGCTATAATGGCTGCCAAAGACACTTACAAAGTACCTTACCATAGCTTAAATATAAGCTCTCAAAACGAGCTCATTAATGCAAGTTACCGCCATTATCGTCCAGGACGATAGACATATCGTCCAGGATGATAGACATATCGTCCTGGCCGATTAGTTCAAATATGAGGAAAATTGTCCTGAATATCACCCTGAAATGAAGCTGGACGATGTCTAATCGTCCCGGACTATCTTGCGATTGGCCCGGACGAAATCCACTTTAATTGCTTTCCAAAACTACTTGAGAAATTTTGAAAAAAAATGTCCTTGATCGTCCTGGATGATATTTTATAGTCCAGGCCGATATCCAAAATAAGAATTTCCTAAATAGATATGGCGGCAGATTCTTGCTAAATTGAGCCGATCGTCTTGGCCGATACAAAATCGTCCAAGATGATGTGTTTTGCATAAAGACGGCTGCTTTAATGAGAATGCCCTAATTACGGTTTCTACTTTTGTCAGATCGTCCAGGACGATATAAATATCATGCCGGATGATGTTACCAAAAATAGAAATCTTTTAGAGCACAACAGAAAATCTTCCAAGTTACAAATCATCAGATGCCACACCAAATACAACAGACTCAAGAAAGAAAAAAGATAACAAACTGACATAGACTTAGTCTACACAATCTTGAGCTGGTTCCAGATTGCAGTCTGATCGTGCGGACCTGAAACGTTAGCACATAAGGCAATCGTAGAGAAATAAGGAATGTTTGCTATCATTAAAATCATAAACCATAGATCCGCAACAGAGCGCTCACAATCAACCCGTACGAACCAATGTTAGTTCGTACATATAGTTCAAAAATTATTGCGTACGAACATGTTGTGAATCGGTATGAACTCATTTTATCCTGTACGAATAAAACAATTTTAAAGTTTGTCCATACGAATCATTAGGACGAAATGAACAAAAATAAAATAGAGAAGTTAGTCCCAGTACGATCAAAAAATATCGTCTGTACGAACTATGAATTTGGCAAAAATAGAGCCGTTTGTCTCTGTATGATTGAAAAAAATCATCCGTACGAACTGTGCTTAGAAATATTTATTCCTTCTCTATTCGTTTCATTGCTCATTGGGGTAAATTTAAATTACTAGATGGACAAGAGGGGGGGGGGGAATTGTGAAAGTTTTATAGGAATAAATAAAACCTAAACATGAGTTCTAATATTTTTGATATTTTTTTAAAGGTTTTAACATGAAAATTTAAAACAACTTCTAAGGAAACTGGAAACAATAAAATCTTTTTCTTTCAATATTTTTCCAAGCAAATATTATGAAATAAAAATGCACGCAAGAATAAATTCAATAAGGAAAAAGCACACCGAGATTTTTATAGTGGTTCGGTCAAACCATGACCTACGTCCACTCCCCGGAGTCCTCCACTCCAAAAATTTCACTACCAACAAATAGCTCTCCTTTTGCTCCCCTCGGCAAGGCGGAGAAGCCCTTACAATACTCCCTTTCACCAACCTGGCGTGGCGGAGTGCCAAGCGCCATTTTTACCCTCCTAGTGACGGTAGAAAACCTTCTCATTTTTCTCCCTCCAGGAGAAGGCAGAGTACCTTCGAGGTCAACGGACGTAGACGAGTTTCCCCCTTAGAAAGCCTCCCACAAGTTCTTCCTGGGCCATAGGAGGAGCAAGTTGCAGCAAGATTGGAGCAATCGTGTGATCTCCCTCACACCTCTTCTCCCTCACCAAGCTCACCTTCTCCTTCCTCTCTCAACCCCTCAAACTTCTCAAGAGCTCTCTCTCGGATTTTCTCTCTACTCACGTTTCTCTCTTCTGTCTCTCTCTTTCCAAATATGATAAGTTTTTTCACATAAAAACGGGCTCCAAAATCCCTGAGATTTTAAAATTAGCCGTTACAATCGTACAGTATGATACGCACAAACTAGCTTCGTCATGGTACGAAAGTGTATGAATAGTTTAAAAAATAATCGTAAATTACGATAATATATCGACGATACGATTCATAACACACTACTCATACTGGACAATAGCCGAGATGATCAAATGTCATCTCTGTTCATCGTATGGTATGATCCACATCGTACCGTACGACTAGTCAAAATCAAGGCATCGTCCAGGACGAATTCCAGGATGATCAAATATCATCTCTCTTCATCGTATGGTATGATATTAATCATACAGTACGATGAGACAAAAAACACAGGATCGTCCAGGACGATCTTCGGGATGATCAGAATTCATCTCTATTCATCGTATTGTACAAAGGGGTTCGTACAGTATGATTTTCAATTTGTAATTAAGCCTTGATCTCTTGCACTAATCACGGGTTAAATTAAGTATGTATTTAAAATAGATCGTACCGTGCGAACATCGTCGTACAGTACGAATGGCACAAAATATCATGCTTAACTTATCATGATGGCTAGGGTTTTGGTTTTGAAATAGATCGTACCGTACGATTGTATTCGTACAGTACGATGTGTTCACAGAACACGTGTTATAATAGTAGATCGTACAGTATGAAATAAATTTGTACATTATGATTACCAGAGAATGAAAAACTATATTTTTTACTTTTAAAAACCCTCTCCCCCTGTGTGTGTGCATGATTGCTCAGACTTACCTGCAGTTTATGGCCAGACTCAAGAAAATAAAAATAAAAATAAATAATAAAATACATTGTCCGACTCATACTCCTAATCCAACTAGTTTTGAGTCTTCCCGTTGTCCTGAGTGGCTTGTGATCTTCCTGAAATGTTAGTACTCAGGGACAATAGCAACCATTAAATGATATTCAATAAAAAGTAGTTTATGCAATATTATTTGGCAAAATATCAATCTCGGGGTTATGGGTTGCAACAATCTCCCCCTTTTTGATGATGTCAAATAATTTTTGTTGTTAGCAAGTTCGAAGGGCATTTTATTTTTTCATTTTTTTGTTTTGACCTAAGAACAAGAAAAACACTAAAGAGAAAATGCAATACGAAAAGAAATGCATTATATTTAACACAAGCAAACTACAACATAAAGAAAACTATAACAAACTTAACAACATAAAGAAAACTACAACAAACTTCTCCCCCTTTTGACAGCACCAAAAAGAGGAGCAAACACTAAATAAAGAAAAGAACTATAATACATAGATAATTTAAAGTGGAGTGTGGACCTCCGAAAGAGAACCGTTTGTGGGGTACGAACATAGAGGGTACGTCCGCACTATCCCGTAGGATAAAACAATCATAAGCCTCTACACTAGACATGAACAGGTCGATGGAAGGGCAGATTGGATTGTGCATACGACTAACTATCGAGGATATAAGCTATCTACAACACACCCCGATGGGTAGTAATATACACGACCTAGTCATAGGGTTTCCCCCATCCGATACAATAGTTCGAATGAGTTTTAGTATATGTGGGATCGAGTTTCCTACGGGTACAAGCCCTCGTGGTTAATTACATCCCAGGCCGAAGCCCGAGAAAACTCTCGATTAAGGATTATACATTATCCCCTCCTAAGGTGGGATGGGCACAGGGGTATAGACTAAGAAGTCCTACTCAGAAGGAAGAAAGGTCCGAAGGGCTGAATCAACATGCGTGGCTCACATCAGCATTCGGAGGCTCTAGGGTACTAAGGAGAAACTGGGAAAAAAATCAAGCACTCAATCACATGCATGAGAGAAGGATGAAGGTGGCGTCATCCTGTAATATGGATAAGTAGGATTTATAGTCCCTGAAAGGAAGGGACTTACCAACTATTTAAGGCATACTACGAGACCGAGTGTAGAAGCCTCGAATCTTAAATCTAGGTTGGGTTTAGTGTTCTATGAAGCACTAAGACCCGTGACCTATCTAATGTAATGCAAAGATCGGGACTTATCCCGGCCTGGATTGGGGAGCCAGTTAATCATATAATCGATTCAAAAACCATGCTATCAAGTCAATTATAAAAGATGGGTGGGAGGTACAGTTTCCGGAAGTAGGACTGACATCTAGAGAGTTTCCTAAGTGGTCCTGGACTTATGTGGGTCAGATGCTCCTAGCTAATGCAATTAAATTCCATTTATTTTATTACTATTTCAATGCATGCTAGTTGAAAAGTCAGCTCATGAATGCTATAGAATTTTAAAAATAGGCTTATAGAAAATAATTTTTTTGAAAAGACTGGGTCTCCCTAGGTCCAGCACTTCATCCTCATAGGCCAGATTATCCGGACTCTACCCGCAGGCAGGGAGATGTCTTATAACCAGGAAACAAGAATGTAGTAATATACATACGACCCCGAATGATTCTGGCAGTTTCCTAGGTTTGTTAGATTTCTATGTTATTTAAACTTAGAATTTTAGAGATTAGTTATGAGTAGAAAATATTTTATAGTCCTTAGAGAGCCTACAAAAATCCAGGCGAAAACAAAATCGGCATGCAAGGAAAGAAACCTAAGAAAAGCAGGCAATTTCTACTACGCAATCAAGTAAACACATCAATATAAATCCAAAAATAATCAACTAAATGGCCATAGGCAAATTTCCCTTATTACAACCCAGATATGTTGAAAATAAAGTGGCCAGACACCACTACCAACAACCCGGATTTCTAAGCCTATGAAAGACGCAAATGACCTTAAGTGGGATATTGCTCCAAATGTTGAACATGAGATCTTAAATAGAAGAGCTTCAAAGGAGCTCATTAATTGCAAAGTTGCCGACTTTATCGTCCAGGCCGATATGGACATCGGCTTGCCGATCAGTACAAAACTCAAAAGATCGGCCAGAGCATCGCCCTGGATGCAAGACTGGATGATTGAAAATTAGCTTGATCGTCAGGCCGATCTCACGATCTCCTGGCCGATCAGTTCAAATCATGGGAAAATTGTCCTGAGAATAGCCCTGGATACGAGCTAGCCGATATTTATCGTCCTGAAGTAACTTAAGATTTTTGACTGGATCGTCTAGCCGATCCTGCGATCGTCTAAGACGATATGATCATATCAATCATCCTTAATTACTTCCTTGATTTACTGATCAATTAAGGCATAATTTGTGAATATCATCCAGGCCGATCAAGGATCGCCTGGCTGATTTTAAAAATACAGTATACCTTAATTGTCTATGGCGGCAACTTCTTTCTGTTTTGAGCTTAACGTCTGGGCTGATCCACGTATCATCCAAGACGATATGTTAATGACGGCTGCCTTAATTAAGAATCCTTATTTAGACTTTCTGTTTTAAGCCTGATAGTCCAGGCCGATAAAAAATTCGTCCTGGCCGATATGAGTAAAAACAGAAATTCTAAGTCTCTCAAGTGTGTGTGTGAAGGGTTACTTAGCATCAGTCTCTTTGACCATTATAGTAGACTCAAAATAATGAAAAATAAAAGTACAGACTGACTCAACCCTAAACCTACGTAATCCTGAACTAGCTTTGTCTTGTTCGTCCGATCTTCGATTCCTGAAAAGTTAGAAACAACAAGCAGTCCAAGAGAAATTGTGTTTGTCAATCATCAAAACATAAGTCATGAAAGTAGATTTGCAACAATCTTCCCCTTTTTGATGATGGCAAACACAAGTAGGAAAATATCCAAAAAAGTCCATTAGAATATCAAAGTTACAAACCCAACAACTTTTCCTACCACACCCTACTCCCCCTTTTGTCATCACAAAAAGAGGGTCCAAGATACAAAAAAAAAAAAAAACAAATAAAGACTAAAAAGAAACTACAAAAAAATAGGAAATAAATAATAGAAAGCACAGACTAAAAGAACGAGGGATCCTGATCATACTGATGGAGGTGGTGGGAGGTGGCTGCTGAAAGTAGTTGGCAGCGTCGGAATGGTTGAACCAGGCGATGTCCTGGTCATGCGCTGCTGCGCTGGTGAGTAAGGATAATAATTAAATTGGTTATTCCTCAGTGCCGGTGCTAGTCGTGCGGATGTCCAGAGGAGTGTTGCTGCTCCTATGCACGCAACGTCGGCGTCAAAGCGGGTCTTCCATCGATCAACCTCTCAATCATCTGATCAACCCGGTGAGTGCTGGTGGGAGAGGAACAGGGTCAAGAAAGGCAGCGGGAGAGGGCGTCCTCCTCTCTAAGCCCCCGAGGTTCCTCAGGGTGGAGACGAGTACTGTGAAGGGTACTGAAGGAACTGTTTGAGTAGAAGGGTGTTGGGAGGTTTGGTGGAGTAGGAGGATAATGAAGTTGCTATTTGGTCTTCGAGAGGACTAGGGATGATGTGTCCTAAGGCTAGATTGGGTTTCCTCTTGTGACTGGATCGCGGAATTGTGGCTAAGTGATCATGTATCCAAAAAATTAGGATCCGCCATAGTATTAATTCTCTATGAGTCTAATGTGAAAGTAGTGAGGGAAGTAGAGGGTGTGGATTCGGTCCCCAGCTTTTGGAATTATGGAGTGCGGAAGGACATGTTGGATCTGGGTCCTAGCATCTTTGACTAAAGAGATTAGTCTCTCCGCAAACATGTAAGGGTGCATTGGTTCTGGCGAAGGAAGTGATTCGTCGTGGACCAGTCAAGATCAGGAAGTCTGAGGCAATTAAGTGCAAGCTTATCCCCGAGTGCGTGGATATCTATAAATAGACAAACACATCTGATATGTTGATTTCACGGGGTAGATTGCACATAGGAGGTCAGGGCTGTTGTAAGAATAGGGTTAATGCACGAGGTTTACAAAAAATTCTCGAAGAACTTGGTATTGGAAAGGGAAACAAGAGACAGAATGAAGCAAAAGGAGGTGTGAGCGAAAGATCCATTATCGGGTATTGAGATGTGGCAGGATTGAATGATTCTTGGAGACGTTATCCCACACTCTTTGTAACGATGGTATGCGGCTTCATCTTTGACTTTCCTCTGAACGAGTGGTCAATACCTAGACCTCTGAGAACTCCCAGAAGTTATTCAAAGCGGACTACATTTTCCCCACAGCCTAGAGAGGAGTTTAGCAAGAAAACACAAGAGGAAAAAGGGTGGAGAGTGAAAAAAACATTGGTTGGAAGGCCAAAAATTTAAAGAACGGCCATTCATTCCTGGCCGATCGCAGAAGTCTCCAGGCTTGGATATGGCTCAATTTAATTACGTACAGGCCAATTGTCAAAAAGGCGGTCCGATAGTTCCGGGCTGATCAGATAACAGCGCAGGCCGATTAGACAAGTGCGATCGCCCGTTGAGTAATACGGACGACCGTTGAAAAGCAGATCATCCGGGCCGATTCGGTGTAATCGTCCAGGCGATGCTACAATAATGACTCGTTACCGGCCGAAGTTTAAAAATGTTTTAAATCATGCCGACGCTATTATCGGCTAGGACAACAGGAGCATCGGCCCTGGCCGATTAGTCCATAATGGATTCGTCCGGGCCGAAGGTCTTAAAGATTTAAATGTGCTGACACGTGGATCGTTTCCAGGACGATGCACGTGTTCACCAGGGCGATGCCATAATAATGCATCAGCCAGACGCTATAAATATTGCTTATCAGGCCAGGATATCATCATGAGTAACAGAAATGAGTTCGATCATAATCTCTAGGACGATATAGGATCGTCCATAGGACGATGAGTTACATCAAGCACAGAAATGTTCAGCAGATGGAGTTTTGAGAAAATTTGCCTATCGTCTAGGATGATAAAGGTATCGGCCAGAACGATGTGACTAGAAAATTTGAAACATTGAAGAAGGATGGTGATGTTATTAGGCCTTCACACAAAACAAAAGAAAAACAGACAAAAAAAAAACATCAGTAATAGAAAGCAAAATATAAGGAAATATAAAAACGAATATTTTTGGATTTTAATTTTTTCTTAATTTTATTTATTTTATGGAGTCATCATATGAGAAATTTTCCAAATTTAAACTTTTAGAGTTCCACAAGATTAAAGAGTTTAGCTAATTCCGAATCATACAAAGGTAAGATATCCAATTTTGTTAACCCTAAATCAGACGTTTTTTTATGGTATAAATTCTTTTGAAAAACAATAATGCATACCTAGAATAAACCTAATTGGGCAAAAGAGAGATTCAATCAAACTTATTTACAAAAATCATCTCATAAATAATAAACAAAGTACTTCTTCTCATCATTGGAATTTGAAATTCAAGCCTTTGAATTCACGAATAGTACATGTGTTTCTAAGTTTTAAAAGTTTCGAAAGAGGGGATAGCTTCTTTTAGTGGGCTATTTTATGCCTTCTTGAATCTTTGATTGGCTCTTTGAGCATCTTTTGATTTTTGATACACATTGTGTATAATTTTTCTTTTTCAATTTTGGCATCATTGGCCTCTTTCCTTTTTAATTCTTGCAAGCTAAAAGCTCTTTTGCAAACTCTTTAAAGAAGCTCAGTTGTGAGTATAATCCTCCAAATATTAGAGAATAGGAGCTCTCTCTTATAACATAGGGAAGAATAAAGTCACAAAACTATCAAAAACATGTGATAAAAGTAATGACTAAGATTTTAAATAACTCGAAAGATAAGTAGAGCTTTGGATTTATGAAAAAGATAGAATTATTGTAGCAAGATAGAAAAGAATCTTAGTTTCAAAAACCATTGGCTAAAATGAGTTAGATTTTGTTTAGAGAAGAAAAATTAATACCACTAAATAAGGTCAGAAGGAGGAGAAACTATCCACGGTGTTTCTTCCTTTAACTAATTTTAGAAAAGCTAAACACAATCTTCAAAACTCCAAAATCTAAAAATCTTGAAAAGATTCAACATATGGAAAGGTCAAATTTTAAAAACAAAGTGAAGTCAAAAAAAAAAAAAAAAAACAACAAACAAAAGCGAAAATTAAAACACACTGAACAAAACATATTTCAAGAAATTATTGAAGGCAGCAGGTTTGAGCATTGAATGACTGCGAGCACTTCATATGTCCAGATATCCTACGCCCCCAGGGTCTTTGGTGAGAAGCCCTCCTGCAAACTCAACAACAGTCAGATTTAGGACCCAAACTGGTTTGGGCTCCTTCTTAGGAAAAAGTAGACAAATGCAAGCAGGTAAGGTATGTTGTGAATTATGCATCTTAGGTCTCCACACCCATGTGAATAAGAGTGATTGTGCAAGTGTGTGAAATGTGTCCTAGCATGCCATAATGAAAACACTAACTCCAGGAAAGGGATTTCTTAAGTGGTTTGAGTTATAATGCCTCTTCCCTAGGTTTTGGGCAATTGTTAAAAGTAGGATGTCATCCTAGTTTTTCTTTACATGCTTCTAAATCATTTGGATCTTCATTAGTGCTTTTTATAAAACTTCCTTTTCAATCCTCAATTTTTCATACTCTCTTTAGATTTTTAAGATCAGATTTAAGTGAGGTGTGTGAAACTTTTAATGCATCATTTTCATCAATTAATTCCAAATATTTTTGTTTAATATCTCAAATTCATCAAGAAGAGCCATGTGATTTGAATCAAACGTTGCATGATCTTTGAGAAAAACTTCAATGCTCTTTTTGTAAATTCAAAGTTACTAATTTAGGTTTGCATGAGTTTTCTTGAGTTTTTTGAATGATGTTATTTCTCCCACAAATTTCAAATAATTCAGTCATAAGTTGGCTTACATACCTCTTCCTCATCACTTTGGCTCTGAGATGAATCTCCCTTTTAAGCCAGGTGTTTGTTCTCTTCTCTAGTTCAGTCTGCAGAGGAAATCAATACACATTCTGCCTTATCAGAATGCCTTTTGGACTTCTTGTTTCTTTTCCTTCTTAAACTTAGATTTTTCCCTCAATCTTTTTCCTTTGCTCTGTGTTAATTTGAAGTGTTGGACAATGACGTAATCTCACATTCCAGGGTCTCGCTCATTCAAAGCATAACAACATCAGAAGATCCTTTAATATGTTATTATCCTTTACTGCTTTTCTCTCAACTTTGATGATGCCTTTTGTTTCTTCCTTAGAAAGCTTTTGAATGCCTTGTGATGTAAGGCAACTTCAATCGCTTTCAAGACCCGGAGATTTCAGAATCGCATTTGTGCGCCTTAAGTGTAATTGTTTCTCTTTTTTTACTCTCACAATTTTTGCATCAAGATTTCTTTGATTTCCCCTGCCGTAGCAATGAGTTAGCAAGTAAGTTATCAATAGAATAGAGTGTTTCAAATCTTAGATTCAGTATTGGCAGTGATTTTAGGCACAACGACGAAGGCAAACATCATCAAAATCTTGTTAACTTTTTCATAGTTTGAAGTTCTTTCACTACGGCATGCAAGTGAAGATAACTATCTGAGTAAATTTCTGTACACACTGTCAGAAATGATTCCATGAGGTTTCTTATGATAAATTTCGTAAGTCATTGCAAGAGAATGTTTAAACTAGAATTTAGTTTTTTAACCTCATTAGTACTTCATAGGTGATTGCACATTTATCCCAAATCTCTTTACCAGTTTTGCACGTTAGACACGATATAATTCCTCAGATTTTAAAGCACAGAAAAAGTGTTCAAACATTTTGTGCTTTTAATTGAGCTAAATACTCATTCATCAAATGTCCATTTAGTAAAAGCAACTATCAGTTTTAACAGCCATATATTTCATCGAGAAGTGGATGAATGAACGCTTTTTGAATAGCATCCACATGCGTAGTCAGTTGATTGCAAAAAAGTAAAGACATGCGGGTTTTTTCCAGAAGTCAAAGGTAGGATTATCGAATAGTTGGAGGTCGGGTAATAGAATACCCTTCCGAGTGCTTATGATTCCACAGGTTAGACATTGATTCAAAATTTCAAAAGTTTTCAAAACTTAAATT
>NW_021420229.1:63046-96268 GCF_001605985.2 Dendrobium catenatum
TCCTTAATTAAGAATCCTTATTTAGACTTTCTGTTTTAAGCCTGATGTCCAAGCCGATAAAAAATCGTCCTGGCCGATATGAGTAAAAATAGAAATTCTAAGTCTCTCAAGTGTGTGTGTGAAAGGGTTACTTAGCATCATCTCTTTGACCATTACAAGTAGACTCAAAAAAGTGAAAAAAAAAGTACAGATAGACTCAACCCTAAACCTACGTAATCCTGAACTAGCTTTGTCTTGTTCGTCCGATCTTCGATTCCTGAAAAGTTAGAAACAACAAGCAGTCCAAGAGAAATAGTGTTTGTCAATCATCAAAACATAAGCCATGAAAATAGATTTGCAACACCAAGAGTCTAAAGAGAAGAAGACATCCAGAAGACTGAAGGCGAAGACCTTTGGCTGCTGCCTTGACCTGAGAAGACCTTGAGGAGAGAAAGAGAGAGAGAGAGGGAGAGAGAGAGGATCTTGTGAGGGGGAGCTTGTGAGGGGATTCACAAGTGTTGCTTAAAGGATCGCTCTGCTTGTTCTTCATCTAGAGTTTCTCATCCTTGGATGGGTCGGTAGAGGTAAGGAGTTAGCTTTTGATTGTGGTTCTCTGCCAGCTTCAGGAGGAAGCAAAAGGAGGTAGGTTTTCTGCCTTGCCGGGGTGGCAAAAAGGAGGTTATTGTGAGGGCTTCTCTGCTTAGCTGTGGGGGCTAAAGGAGAGTCACGTTTTGTAGTACAATACTTGGAGGGTTCCTCTAAGGAGTGGACGAAGGTCGAGTTTATCGAACC
This sequence comes from Dendrobium catenatum, assembly GCF_001605985.2. Lineage (NCBI taxonomy): Eukaryota > Viridiplantae > Streptophyta > Magnoliopsida > Asparagales > Orchidaceae > Dendrobium > Dendrobium catenatum. Next base: position 63,818 of record NW_021420229.1, read on the forward strand.
ACTATAAATTTCTGTGTTCTTATTTTCTTGCTTCAGCACTATTAATTCCGCATTTATTTTTTGTGGCGTGATTTTGGTTTATGTTTTTTATTCTTTGTTAAATGAAATTTTAAAATACCAATTCACCCCCCCCCCTCTTGGTTAGCTTGGGCCAGATCTATAGGCTTAACATCCCTAACGAACTTTCACTTGGAACTCTCCTCCTTGGACTCCTTGGATCTCTCCTCCTTCTCCTCCTTGGGCTCCTTGGGTCCGTCATGGCTTGAATATCCAAACGAAGAGACCATTCTCCCCTTTGGGGATGATTGTCTTTTCTCTTTGGATATCTAAAGCCATCCAACTCGATCTTCCAAATGGAAGAAGACTCTCCCCTTTAAGGATGCCTTCTTCTTTTGGAATCCGAGTTGGATAAGAATATCCCACTCAGAGTGTATTTTCACAACTCTTAACTATTATTACAAATTTTACACCCATTTAAAAAAAAAAATTCTAGACTTCATGCATGATTATCCTAATAAAAATAACAAGCAGTTTATATATAAAAGTAAAGCTCAACCCATTGAAGCTGTGCCAAGCCATGCTCTTAATTATGAGAGCTAAGCAGTCCACCTGTAGCAGTTATAATTATTTTTAGACCTCATTTATTTAGGGGGGCTGAGCAAGCACCTGCATAAGACAACATTAGAAATTATAATGGTGCCCCCCTTTTATTAGCTTGAGCATGGCCACATGTACGGAAGAATAGTATATATATATATATATCATTCCTAACCTAGGGGTAGATCTAGCGCTCATCACATCATCCACAGAGTGTAAGAAAAGTAAGCAAACACACCAGTAATTTCAAACAGCATGCAATAAAAACGTCGAAAAGCTCCGGCACATAGCAGAAAAAGAAATAAATACCGGCCTAGCCTAAGTGTAGAAGTGGTGCCCTAGAAAACAATTCTATGCATGTGTGTATGGCTGGTGTGGTTGGGATAGGTCCTTATTTTGGTAGTTAGTTAAAATTACTTATATTTCAGGTTTGTTATAGGCCAGAAAAAGGAAATTTTAATTAAAGTACAAATATTAATGAATTGGGATCCATTTTAGTTAATTTTATTGGTTGATCAATTTTAAAATCTTAGGGTGATGATATATGAAGTTAAAGTTGTATTAGCCAATTTTGGAAAGTCCCGGGTCCTCTTAGGTACTAGGCTAAGGGTCCAAAAAATTACTATAGAAAATAGGCAAGGTTTTGGGTCTTCTAATATTTTATAAAAATATTAGACCCTAAGATGAGTAATTATCCAGGTAGTATACTATAATTGGAGTTTTCTAGGCAAAGTTGTGAATTTTCTAAGTTTCAGGTCCTAAATGAACTACGGTTGACCAAAAAGTTAACTTTCTAATCTAGGCCAGTTTCTAGAAACCTAAGATTTTTAATAAATACTAGACCATAATAGGAGTCCAATGCAAGTGAGTTTGCCTACTTTAGAATTTTCTACAATCAGTAATGAATTTCTAAACATCGGGTAAATAAAGGAATTTTCTAAATTTCCTAATAAATGGCTGATTTTATGGTTTTGATCCAAATCAGCTCCAACCTAATTGGAATATTTCCCAAAGGTCAGGAATGACTTGAGAAGGTGTTTCCAAGTGTTTAAAAAAAATTTGGGATTTTTAGTAATTTTTAATGAATTATTAGGGGCAAAATGATAATTTCCATCTAAAGTCAAATTAAGGGTCAACCTAGAGTCAAACTAAGGAGCCCTATTTATCTAAAGTCAAGGATCAAATTTTAGTCAATTCAAGCTATTATAGGTAATTTTTTGACCTAAAATGTATTTATTGTAATTTTTAGAAGGTATCGAGGCCTTATTTAGCAGGTTAATCAGAGTTAGTTAACTAAGCGGTCTAACAAGCCCTAAAAATTCCTAGAAAATTTTTGGAGGTTTAAGATATCTCTAAGTTCAAATGTTTAGGTTTTCATGTTAATCAGTGGCCTATCCTAAGCCCTAAAAATTTTCTAAGTTCGCAAGCGGGTCCATAATTTTTATCCTTAGGGTGTCACTACATTATAAAGGTTTAAATTACGTTTTGAACTAACTCTCAAGGTAACAAATGCATGGAACATATAACAAATAATAAACATGCGATGTCCTTAAATCTATGAGAGCCTAAGCTAAGTGCTCGTGGTGCGACCTACACATGCATGCTACGACGAATAAAAAGTAAGTACGACTGATGATGGGACCAGTGAATGGTTGGGACTCAACCATTAACTAGTCCAACTCCCCCAAGATTGCTCTTCATGAATAGGACCCATGTCTAAAATTTCATTGGAGTGAATCCCCCAAAAGTTAGGATTTAAAATATAGGTAATTTCAAAGTAGTTTTAAAATATTTATAAATATACAAATAGATAGTTTTTGGAAATAAGTTTGTATCTACCTAGATATAAGGGAGATTCACTAACCACCCGATCGAGGTTTCAAAATAGTTTGAAAATAATTTGTAGATTAAAAAAAATTAGTATAATAGTTAATTTAAATAATATTAAAATAATCAAACCATAGGGTAAAACGGAAATCTGCCAAGAACAGTAAAATTGCTGCATGAAACTATTTTTAAATGAAAGTACACATTGTTCTGAAAAATTCAAGGGGTTATACGTCAAAATCCGATTTAAAACGATGAAGTAATGATTTTTGTAAGTTTAAAATCAATAAAGGGTTTACTGTTTCTTAACTAATTTAAAATTTATATATTATTTTTATAAAAGATAATTTAAGCATGTAGGGAGTAAAAAAATAATCAAAACGAGGTATTGTGCGTTGAAAATGGAGCAAAAATGAATTTTTGGTGATTTTTTGAAGCTAAACGGGTTTAAAAAGCTTTAAAAGTAATTATTTAATGTTAAAAATGGCGGCGGGACAAGTGTCAACGTCTGGTTCGTTCCCGGAACCGCGGGCAATCATTCGAGGTGATGTAATGATTGCGTCGCTATCCAATGATGGCAGAGTGATTACCGCAATCACAAGCGGCGGCGGCGGTCCTCACTCATCCACGTCAGCGAAAATCCTAGTCGTCGGATCCTCCGCATTTTGGATCTACGGACGAGATCAAGCTGGATGGAAGTATTGACCGCGGGATCGGATTCGCGGTCGAACCAAAGCCGCAGAATGGCGGGAACAAAGCCGCTGATCATGAGATCAACGGCTCCGATTGTATGTCGGCGTAAACCGATGCCCTAAACAAAATTCACCCTTACGCTAGATACTCAACCAAATGTAATGAAATTTTAAACACAGCATCTAGACATGAAGAGAATTGATGGGGGACTAATTTTGAGGCCTAATACAAAGTATTATGAACGATAATTAGATATAGGTGTTCTAGACTAGGGTTAGGGTTATACCTCAATTCACACGGTGGATTTGATCGTTCTTGGGCTTGTTGAACTTGGGTAAGATCCAGGAATATTTCTCTAGTTGACGTTAAGCTCTGGTTCTCCTTCGATCGATCGGGAATCACCTTGGAAGGGTTTCACGCTCGGGTTTGCCGGAGGATCACCGTCGGTGGGGTCTGGACGTCAATATTTGGTTGGAAAATGTGGAGAGAGGTTGTGGGAGTGCTCTCACAAAATCTCAGGGCCTCAGGTGGTCTCGAGATCAAGCAAGAGCAAAAAAGCCCCAAATCTAACCTAATTTTTTCTATTTAAGGAGCCTAGCCCTATCGTGAATGGTGGGGATCCAATCTCTAGCTCATTAAGAGGGAAATCAATTTGATTCCACGGGAATTTGAATTCCAAAACATCTATGAGCATTAAAAACCATTAAAGGGGCTTTAATTTCAATTAAATAGGTCATTTCGACCTATTTAAGACTTGGGTTAACCAAGTCAATGGCTGACACGATCAACCCAGTCAAAATAGGTCAAAGAGCGAAGTGAGATCGGGACATGAAAATATTTGAATGGATTTGGGCTCTTAAGGGGCTTAATGGGTTAATTTTTGACCCATTAGGGCTTGGGTTGACCAAGTCAAAGGTTAACTTGGTCAACTCAGGCCATCACGCCTAAGTTTGGCAAAATCGAGGTCAACATGGAGGATCCTGATCAAATGGTGGTGGAGGTGGGTTTGGTTGGAAGTACTGAAGGAGAGGTCATAGCGGTGATCAATAGCAGTAAAGCGTTCCCCAAACCATTAAATGTCAGTATCATGTTGCTGATGTTGCTCTTCAATGTGAGTATCGAGATGAGTCTGAAGTTGGTCGAAGCATTCGACCAAATCATCTTATGCTAGTGCAGGTGCTTGGGGTGGTGCATGTCGTCTTGGACGTGCTTGAGCTACGGCCGGGGCATCTTCCCCTTCTTCTTTGTCAAAAACAGGTTCTTCAGGCTCGTGGCCCCGATGGAAAAGAATACGGAAAGAGGCATTCGTATAAAAGATAGGAAGATTGTCAGGTTCACCAGGATAAGTCATTTGATATTTATTTTCGAGGATATATCCTACAAGGTGACCAAGAGCTATATTTTGTTTTCGTAGAGTAGTAGGGAGGCGAACAAAGGTCATATGGCAAATGTAGTCAATAATTAAGTCGGCCTCGTCGAATTTGGTGTTGGTCATAATAAGATATGTAGCAATAGATAGAGTCGGGGTCATGTTAATACGGTCGCCAGCTTTGGGTATAATGGATGTTCTAAGGACATCTTGAATGATTTTGGAGTTTCGAGTGAGTGATTGTACGAGAGGTTGGTGTTGATAAAATATGGTGTTCTTAAGGACTTGATTAACCTCACTCCAGTCAAAGTCATTCGTAAGAAATGAATGAACCATAGGCCCTTCAGTAGATATCCCAATGTATTGAGCGATGTCGGCTTTTGTAATTTTGACATTTTGACGACAAACAAAGGAGTGAAAAGTGAGGTGGTCGACGGTGTAGGTTAGGTTTGCAAGAAATTCTAAAAGGAGTTCAGAGTTGTATGGGAAGGCTAGGGTGAGAAGAAATTGGAGGGTGGTGGAAGCAAAGAGGTTTAGTACCTCGAAGTTTAAAGCCTCCTGATTTAGCAGTTTGGATGGTGTGATTTTGAGGCTTTGAACTTATGGTATGCATCCTCATTTTCTGCATTCAAGAACTGAGCGCTATGGCAGCGAGAGGAAGACGAGCTTCCCGCTACCATACGACCTCTCTTGCTGGAACTAGATATCATGTAGAGGCTGAGTGAAAGGTGAGAAGGAACAAGTTGAGGTGAGTGAAGTGAGTTCTGCCTTGCCAGCAAATTTTTAGAGTTTTTCCAACATCATACAGTATGATAGGATATCGTACAGTACGATATGGAAATAACTGTTCTAACGAATCGTATTGAGAAAAGGTGGTCAAAGTGTACAGTACGATGGGTATTGTACAGTATGATCAGAAGAATATCGATCGTCCCAAGGGTTGTCAGGATGACTTTTGACCAAAAGTTTCCTACCATACGAACAGGTGTATCGTATAATACGAATGACAATTATATCATTTTGAAACTCTTTAATGTCGTTCTCATCCGTTTGCTGAGGTGGATCGTATAGTGCGAAGTGGAACTATCGTACAGTACGACACCAATAATAACGTACCGGCAAGAGTAAATTCATCCCAATCCGTTGATGATGTGGATCGTATAGTATGAAGAGGAGGTATCGTACTGTACGATGAGCAATAATGTATCGTACCGTACGATGTAGGTCGTACGATACGATCTACAGAGACGAAATTTAGCGATTGGTGTGTTCTGTGCATATTAGGCATATCATACAGTACGATCGGAGTATCGTATAGTACAATAATATAAAGTCAATTTTAGTGATTTTTGTGTAGTGAGTGTGTGCTGATCAGGAGCAGCCTTAGATTTTTTTTTATGCAATTATGTCTATGACACCTAATCTAGTTCTCAAGGTGCTAAAGGTGTCGAATGCTAGTGGTTTTATAAATATGTCAGCTAATTGATCTCCTGTAGCGATGTGATGGAATTCTATATCTCCCTTAGCAACGTGATCTCTAATGAAATGGTGTCTAATGTCTATGTGATTCGTTCGAGAGTGCTGAATTGGGTTCTTAGAGATGCAAATTGCACTTGTGTTGTCACACATGATTGAGATGGTTCCTACAGGTAGGCCAAGATCAAGAATTTTTTGTTTTAATCATTGTACTTGTGCAACGTAACTTCCAACTGCAATATATTTCACCTCGGCTATAGAAAGGGCCACTGAGTTGTGCTTCATACTGGACCAAGAAACTAATGATTGTCCTATAAATTAGTAGGTACTAGAGGTGCTTTTTCTATCTATCCTACATCCTGCAAAATCAGAATCTGAGTACCCTATGATTTCAAAGGAAGTGCTGTGCCTAGGATACCAAATTTCTAAGTTTGTGGTGCCTAGTAGATATCTAAGAATTCACTTGACAGTAGTTAAGTGAGACTCTATAGGATCAGCTTGAAAACAGGCATAGAGGCACACACTAAAGATTATGTCTGGTCTACTGGCAGTCAGGTAAAGAATGGACCCAATCATTCCTCTATATTTTTTTGATCTACTGATTTTCCATTAGCATCTTTTTCTAATTGAATTATTGAGCTCATTCGAGTGTTCATGGGTTTAGCACTATCCATTTCATATTTTTTTAAATATCCTTAATGTACTTTGTTTGGCTAAGAACAGTTCTGTTATCCATTTATTTTACACTAAATCTAAGAAAGTAATTGAGTTCTCCCATCATGCTCATTTCAAACTCATTACTCATTATTTTTGAAAATTCATCACATAATATTTTATCTGAAGATCCAAATAGAATGTCATCCACGTAAATCTAAACAATGAGAATTTCTTCTTTGACCTTTTGTAAAAATAGTGTAGTATCTACACTACCCTTTTCAAATCCTCTATCCAATAGGAATGAGCTAAGTCTTTCATACCATGCTCTAAGTGCTTGCTTTAATCCATAAAGTGTCTTCTTTAATTTGAATACGTGATTTGGAAATTATGAACTTTCAAATCCGGGGGGTTGCTCAACATAGACATCTTTCTTAATTACCCAGTTCAGAAACGCACTCTTCACATCCATTTGATATAATTTAAAGTTCTTGAAGAAAGCAAAAGCTAAGAGCACTCTTATGGCTTCTAGTCTAGCAACAGGGGAAAAGGTTTTTTCAAAGTCTATTCCCTCAATTTGGTTGTACCCCTTGGCTACTAATCTGGCTTTATTCCTTATTATTGTTCCTGAATCATGACGGCTAAAGTTTTGGATTTGAAACAGATAGTACCATACGATAGTATTCATACAGTACGATGTGTTCACAGAACATGTGTTATAATAGTAGATCGTACAATATGAAATAAATTCGTACAGTATGATTACCAAAAAATAAAAAACTATATTTCTTACTTTTAAAAACCCTCTCCCCTTATGTGTGTGCATGATTGCTCAGACTTACCTGCAGTTTGTGGCTAGACTCAAGAAAATAAAAAAAATAAAATAAATAACAAAATACATAGTCCGACTCATACTCTTAATCCAACTAGTTTTGAGTCTTCCCGTTGTCTTAAGTTGCTTGTGATCTTCCTGAAATATTAGTACTCACGGACAATAGCAACCATTAAAAGATATTCAATAAAAATTAGTTTAGGCAATATTATTTGGCATCATCAAAATCTCAACCTCGGGGTCATGGGTCGCAACATAAATAACTGACCAGATCATTCTGTACGAAGTTGTATCTTACACTACGATCTGTTTAAAAATATAAATTTTAAAACTCTCCCCTGGTTTCTGTGTGTGCGCTCTCAATTACTCAAATTATAATCACACTCTCTTAGACTTAATAAAATGAAAAATATAGACTTCAATTATAATTAAACTATAAAATGATCTTGATTTGAATTTTTCAACAATCTGGAGTATGATTTCCCTAAAATGTTAGTACACACAAGAGCAAAAACAATTTTTCTAAAATATATTAGGAGAAATAATAATCAAAATAATAATATTTTGAATAATAAAAAATATATAAGCTGAAAAAATGCCAAATATGCAAAGCTAAGTAGCAACTATCTCAACAATCTCCCCCTTTTTTATGATGGAAAAATAATTATTATTTGAGTACAATTAAATATCTTAAATTTCTCCTTAACTCCCCCTGAATGAATAAGCATTTGAATATAAGGAGTTTTTTATTATGAATAGTTCAAAAAAAATATTTTAAATTTTGAGGTTTTTATCACACAAAACACAAAATAAAAAAAAAATAGTACACAACTACAAACAATAAAACACACAAAACACAATAAATCAAAACAAATTTGAACAAAAACACAAAACATAAAAAATATAAAAAAGTTCAAATAATATTTCTCCCCCTTTTTGACAATAGCAAAAAGAGAAGAAGAAAAGGACAACTAAAATGTAAGAAGTCATATAAGAACCTGTTGATAATTGATCTAGAAAGAGATGGATTATATTTGTAATAACAAGATTAATGTTCATTAAAAAAATAAAGATATATATCATTTAAATTAAGATATAACAAAAATAAGATAAATATATCAAGGTCTTGAATCAGTCTAGACAATTGAATAAAGAGAATTATTACAAAAGTGATGAAATAAAAATTAATGTAAGTTAATTTCCAATACAAAATACAAAGAAGATTAGATTGATTTGAAATTAAAGATTAAAAGATAGAGGAAAGAAAATATATTTGTGGTGACATTATGCATCTTTTTAATATTTGTGGCATACTTTGTGCATCTTTTTATATTTGGGCTAATTTTGTGCCTCTTTTCAATTTGCGAACCATTACGCATTCTTTCAATTTTTGTACCTTTGTACTTTTTTCAATTTTCAAGTTTTTATTTCTAAAATCAATAATCTAAAAACTTAAATTTCTCTAAGTACAAATATGATTACATTGAAAATAGAAATAATTAATAATAAGACATCAGGATTACAATAATAATATTAAAATTTTGTATGCCTAAAAAAGAATATGAGATTGATATCCTTAACTTGATCGAGTTATAAGCTAACTTAAATTTATGAAAAATTAGAATTTCTAATGAAGTTAATTTATGTAATGCTTTTCAAATTATACCACGTTTTAGATCAATTAAGTTAGGATAATCATATAGGCTAATGAACATTTCAAACACAAAACAAAATCAATTAAACATTAAAAAATTCTAAAGCAATACAAGTACAGAAAAAAATAATAAATAAACACAAGCAAATCAACTATAGAAAATCATCACATCATATCCCAAATGTCTTATGAAAAAATTTGTTCTCAATATTGAATGACACATAGTTTGTACATAAGAACTTTGGGTTTCGTACGTATGATCAGTTATAAAAACTGAATCTACCCGTATAACCATCTACATGCATACAGATGAAGTAATAGAAATCATCCAAGATGATCAAGAGATCATACAGTACGATATGTATTGGAAAAACTAAACTATATGCAATCAATCCAAACCAATTATCGACATGCTACAGAATTCGTATAGTACGAAAATAGTTTCATATAGTTCGAATAGAATACTTAGAAAAATTTGCATAATTGATTAAAAATATGAAATCTAATGTGAAAATATTTCAAAATCACACAAAATAGAAAAATACAAAAATAGAAAAAATAAACAAAATAAACATAAACAAAAATACAAAGAAAACATGCATACAAAAAAAAATAAATACATAAACAAGGGTTTAAACATCATTTTGCTCTTGGTCTGATGATTCAGAAGCTAGATCTGTCCATGAGATTTTTTGCTTTTTATTATTTTCCTTTTTTATAATTTACTTAGTTTTACCCTTTCTTTTGCAGGAAGAGTTCTCAAATTAGGGCACTAACTTTTCAGATGTCCATATTTCCTACATCCAAAATAAATAATATCAGAATAAATCTTAACATTCTTACTATTTTTACCTTTATTTCACTTTTGTTGAGGCTTATGCTTGTGCTTTAGTGGACTTTTTAATTTACTTGTTAAGTCATTGCTTTCCTTACCAAGTCACTTTTCTCCATGTCTTCAGTTTTTAGCATTATCGTTTCATCTACATCCAAAAGTCTTTGACACAAATTTTGTTCATAGGCAATGAGTGAGCCAATCAAATTATCAATAGAATATTCATTTAAATTTTTTTGATTCATAAATAGCAACGACTTTGGCATCAAACTTGTCAAGTAAACAACGTAAAATTTTATTGACTATTTCAAAGTTTGGAAAGTCTTTACCTAAAGTATGCAATGATGTTATAATTTGAATAAACATAGTATACATGTCTAAGATCATCTCATAAGGTTTCATGTTAAAGAGTTCATAGTCATGCATAAAAATATTCAACTTAGATTGCTTGACTTCACTAGTACCTTCATATGTAATGTATAAACTATTCTAATTTTCTTTGCCGGTAGTACATGTAGAGATTGTCATATATTCTTCAGAATTTAAAGCACAGATGAAATAATTCATATATTTATCATTTAATTTACCATAAAGTTGTTCTTCTCTACTCTATTCAGAAAAAGAGGTATCAGTTTTGATTCCATCTATAATACGTGATGGTACAGAATAACCACTTTGAATCATATGTCATATTTGATAATATATTGATTGCAAGAAAGTATACATTCAAATTTTTCAAAAAATAAAAGAAATATTTTTAAACAAAGGTGGACTAATGATCGAATATCCCTCAAATGTGTTACAGTTTCTAAAATTAGGCATACTCATTTTTCAAAAGGTAGTCTAAACTTATAATTTTGAAACAAGGCTCTGTACCACTTGTTGGGGCTCGTGAATAGTTTGTTAGACCTAATTTAATGTCAATGCCCAAGGCTAATCAAGAGGAGGGTGAATTGGTAATTTAAAATTCTACTCTTGGATTTTTAAAAAACCTTTTTAATTATTATTGCAAGTTAAATTTAAAGTTTAGAAAAAAACTTTTTAACCAGAGTAAACAACTTGTAGTAAAATTAATTGCGGAATAATAATAACAAAGAACACACCATATTTATAGTGGTTAGGTAAAATCTTGACCTATGTCCACTCCCCGGAGGCACTCTCTGAGTATTGCACTAAATCTCTATTGACTCTCCTTTCACACCCATAACAAGGTGGAGAAGCCTTTACAAAATGACTTCCACCTTCCCCAATGCGGCGAAGTACCCGGGTCCTTTAACACCAAAGATATCTTCTTCTTCCCAAAACTTCCCTCATGATGACCCTTGAATTCTATTGTACTGAGGTGTAAGCTCGCCGAAGCAACTATGTCAATATCCCCTCCACACTCCCTTGAAATTCCCTTCAAGGATCTTCTCTCTCTCAAACTCCATCCTTTTCTCTCTCCCTTTCAAGTTCTCTCTTCAAGTTTTCTCCAAAAGAACGAAGACACAATAGATGCCAAAGATACACTTGTCATCCTTTTACATTCACCATTTGATGGCAGAGAACCGAACCGATGTTGTTGAACTTCACTTGAGAGCCTTCAGAGGAGATGGGAAGAAACTTAAAGGAAATAAAGAGATCCTTGCTTTGGGTAACCTTGTGAATCCCTTACAAACCCCTCACTTGATCTCTCACTCTTCACTCACACAATCTCTCCCAAATCCCAAACACTCACACTCAATGATCCCTCTAAAGAGAAAACAACAATAAAGGCTTTTGTAATAGTTTCTAGGACTCCTTATATAGAAAGGATAAGAAAAAAACTGTCAAAAAATTGAAGATTTCAAGTTCTGAGCGCTCACGATCATCTCGTATGAACCAAGTTAGTACGTACGAACAGTTCAAAAAATATTACGTACAAACATGTTAGGAATCAATATGAACTCATTTTATCTGGTATAAACAGAATAATTTCTAAATTTTTCTATACGAATCATCAGGACGTAACGAACAAAAATAGAATAGAGAAGTTAGTCCCAGTAAAATCAAAAAATTTCATCTATACAAACTGTGCATTTGGAAAAAATAGAGTCGTTCATCCCGGTACAATTGAAAATATCATTCGTATGAACTGTACTTAGAAAATTTTTTGCCTTCTCTATTTGTTCCACTGCTCATTGGGGTAAACAACTGACCAGATCATCCCGTACAAAGTGGTATCGTACAGTATAAACAATTTAAAAATGTGAATTAAAAAACTCTCCCCCGGTGTGTGTGTGCTCAGTTACTCAAATTACAATCACACTCTCTCAGACTCAATAAAATGAAAAATACAGACTTCAATAATAATTAAACTCTAAACTGATCTTAATTTAAAGTCTTCAACAATCTGAAGTATGATTTTCCTAAAATGTTAGTACACATAAGAGCAAAAATAGTTCTTCCAAAATATGTTAGGAGAAATAATAATCAAAATAATAATATGTGGAATCATAAAAAATATACAAATTATAAGAATGATAAACATGCAAAGCTAAGTAACAACTATCTAAACACATACTTTACAAAACCTTAATTTTTTGAACTAATCGTATAGTACAATGTTGATCAAACTAGATGAACCCTTGATATTTGAACTAAAAATACAATACAATGTAAATAATACTATACTATTGATAGAAACAATTTCCAATCATCCCAGTGATCATCATATATGAACATAAGGAAATTAAACTAATTGTATCATATTAACATCCATTCAAACTGTAAGATGAGTATGGAGAAATTAAAGAACTCATCAGAATAGCTATTCTGTCGAACTTGATGAACACTTTTTTTGAACTTACCATACCATATAAACCCAAATTATACTATATAAAAGTGATGACTTAATTAAAAATATAATGCTTTTTGAATTCTTGTACTTAAGCAACTCAAAGTTGTCTCGAGGGAGACATTTTGGTTATTAAAGGAACTCTAAGAGAAAATTCATTATAGAGTTGTTGGGCTTAGAGAGGGAGAAGATGAGTTTGTGCACGAGGGAGGAGTGTGAGGTGTTTTTACATGGTTGGTCCAGGCAAGCTTGCACCTTGCTTCCTCTAATGGTCTTAGTGATTTATTGGAGTTACTCTTAGGAGAGAAGCTTTAAGACCAAGGATTATGGGTTCTCTGGCTTCACCAAAAGGGTGAAAAAAGATTGAAGATTCACTATCATCTTCATGAGGGTGAGAAATATTTCAAAGGTTCTTTACTATCACTTAGAAGGTAAAAAATATTTTCATAGGGTTCTCTGCAATCACCAAGCGGGTAAGAAAGATTTCAAAGGTTCGTTGCCATCAACAGGAGGGTATTATAGCTTTCAATTCTCCATTGCACCATGTTTGGTGTAAGTTATTTATAACAGCATCTCCACCTTACTGTGGGGGCTGAAGGAGAATCACTATAGTGTTAGTGTAATACATATAGAGGTGGGCTCCAGGGAGTGGATGTTGGTCAAGGTTGATCAAACCACTATAAAATTCTGTTGTGTTATTTTTTCCCTTCATTTTCTCTTTTTTAATTTCTTACATGAATTTAAATTTCATTACAAATAGTTGATAAATTACTAATCTAGCTTATTTTGATTTAATTATTTTTGGAAAAGAAAATAAAAAGATAATATCTTTCTCTTAATTTATTTGTGTTACAAAACTTTGAAAAAGATAATTAAGTTTTGAATTTACTTCCACTTGTGTTAGTCACTTGTCTAGAATTTTTCACAAATTTTAATATTGGTTAAAAAAAAAAAAGAGATTTTATTTTTTCATAGTTTTTTAAAATAACCAATTCATCCTCCCTCTTGGTGCATCTAGGGATAGTTCAACGAAGTCTTACAACTTCCCCAAGACTTTCATAATGTACCTATAATCTTTATGGAGTTGATGAAAAAGATATTTAGGTAATATTTTGATTAGTTTGTAATCATGTTTAGATGATATATTTCTTTTTTAAGCTTCTAAGGAAGAACATGCAACATATTTAAGGATTATTCTTGAGACATTAAGGAAATAGTAGCTACATGTAAAATTTTTCAAGTGTGAGTTCTAGTTGAAGAGCATATTATTTTTGGGGCACATGGTTAGCCATATGGGTATTTTTGTAGATCCTTATAAGTGTAAGCTATTACAAATTGGCTAAGGTCTGCAATATATTTGTCGTATGCAGCTTTTAAGGCATGGTTGAATATTATGGGAAATTTATGAAAATATTTTCTTGTATTTTCATACCTCTTATAAGATTAACTTAGAAGTCAATAGCTTTAATTTGGACATCTAATTACGAGGAGAGTTTTCAGAGATTGAATGATTATTTAAACTCTACACCATTTTTTATCATCACTTCAAGTATAAAGAAATTTCATGTATTTACTGGTGCTTCACTAAAAAGAATAGAATGTATTTTGATGTCGTAGAGAAAGTTTACATAACATGCTTTTAGGTAGTTGTAGTCACATGAGAGGAATTATTTGACCAATAATTTGGAGGTTAATGAAATTTTATTTTCTCTAAAGATATGGAGTCACTATTTATATTGAGTCGGATATAAAATCCTTATCAATCACCATAGTTTAAGTACATATTCACATAGAAAGATTTTAATATGAGGCAAGAGATGATTAAGGATTACTAGTATCAGACTAGTAAAATAAATGTGATGGTAGATTCTCAAGGTAAAAAGTCATTTGAAATATTTAGTCGTCTACTTACCTTTGATATTTTTTAATTTAGGAAATGAAAAAATCAAAATGGGAGGTGATTACATTCATTGTTTATGGGTTACGTGTACTGAGTCAGATGATTATCCAACCATCTTTATAAGGAACAATCTAGGAAACCTAAAAGTTAGTTACAAAATATTTGGTGTTGATTGATCAAATCAAGTCTGGTAGGAAACCTACATTATGATTATTTTAATCTAGGATCTTATTATACAAGAATAAACTATGGGTTCTTAGTGCTAAAATTTTGAGGCATAAGATTCTACATTAAGCATATTACTCAGGTTTTACTATTCATCACAAATTAGTAAAATGTATAGTGATCTTAAATATATATTTTGGTGGCTAGAGTTAAAGAAGGATGAAGCATATTTTGTTTCAAAGTATGAAGTCTATTAGTTAGTGAAAACATAACAGAAGCACCTGGAAGGTCTTCTACAACCATTGCATATTCTAAAGTGGAACTGGGAAAAGTGATGATGGATTTTTCCATGGGATTTTCTAGATCAAGGTAGAGGCATGATGTTATTTGGGTTGTAATAAAAAAATAATAAATTTTGTATATTTTATTTCAATCTAATAAGCTGATTCAATCAATAGGTTAGAACAAATTTATACATGGGAGATTATTCAACTATATAAAGTGCCAAAGATGATTATTTTTTATATATATGGTTGATTAATTCCAGGTTTTGGAGAGGAATTCAATAAGGTTTGAGCACTAATACTAATGGACAATTTGAGAGGACTATACAGGAATTGGAAGACCTTTTGATATTTTGCATTCTATACTTTGCTAGAAGCAGAAATGATCATATTCCTCTGATTAAGTTTTCCTAAAACAACATTTTTTAGTCAATTATAATTATGGGCCCTTACGAATCTCTCTATTATAGGAATTGTAGAACCCCACTATCTTGAATCGAGATAGGGGATAAAGTCTGATTGGGCTAGCATTAGTTGTTGATACTATTAAGAAGATCCATTTGATCATATTTAGATTAAAAGATGTTCAAGGAAGGTATAAACAATATTATGATGAACAACACCAAGCTATGGAGTTCTAGGTTAGGGATATTATATATATAAAGATAATATCGATTAAAGGATTCAACAAATTTAGAAAGAAAGGGAAACTCAGTCCATAATGTTGTTGACCATTTGAAATAATTGAAAGAATTGGAAGATTTACCAACATATTGTAGTTGCTAGAGCATATATCTAATATTCACAGTGTATTCCAAAAGCCATCTTTGAGGAAATGTGTATCAGATTCTAGAATGACTACTTGTAGATGAAGTTGAAGTGCAACTAAATTTGAGTGACAAACAAAAATTGAAAGGATTCTGGCATATGAAGTTAAAAGAATAAGGAATAAATAAATTCTTTTGGTTAAGGTATAATGGAAGCATATAACTAAAGGAGAAACTACTTAGGAAAATGAATCTAGGATGAGATAGTTATAACCTAATATGTTTATTTTTAATGACTTTTTAAATGTAAGGGTTGATAATTATTTAAGAAGGCAAGAATTTTAACACCCATTGAAGTAGTTCGTAATTACACCCAATCTGATCTAGTTAGGTAAGAGTAAACAAATTAAATTTTTGCACCACTACCTCTTTTATATATTTATAAGTGTCTTTGTATACATATGTGTTGCGGATCAATGGTTTATGATTTTGATGATAGCAAACATTCCTTATTTCTCTACGATTTCCTTATATGCTAATGTTTCAGGTCCACACGATCAGACTGCAATTTGGAACCAGCTCCAGATTGGATAGACTAGGTCTGTGTCAGTTTGTAATCTTTTTTCCTTTCTTGACTCTGTTGTATTTGGTGTGGCATCTGATGATTTGTAACTTGGAAGATTTTTTGTTGTGCCCTAAAAGATTTTTATTTTTGGTAACATCATCCGGGATGATATTTATATCGTCATGGAAGATCTGACAAAAGTAGAAATCCTAATTATGACATCCTCATTAAAGCTACCATCTTTATGCAAAACACATCATCCTGAACGATTTTGTATCGGCCAAGACGATCGGCTCAATTCAACAAGAATCTGCCGCCAAATATGTTTAGAAATAACCTATTTTTGGGCATCGTCCCGGTGGATCGTCCTGGATTATAAAATATCATCCTGGACGATCCAGTACAATTTTTCCAAAATTTCTCAGGCAGTTTTGGAAACCAATTAATGGGAATTTCGTCCAGGCCGATCGCAAGATTGTCCGGGACGATTAGACATCGTCCAGCTTCATTTCAGGGCAATATTCAGGACGATTTTCCTCATATTTGAACTAATCATCCAGGACGATATGTCTATCATCCTGGACGATAATGGCGGCAACTTGCATTAATGAGCTCGTTTTGAGAGCTTCTATTTAAGCTATGGCAAGGCACTTTGTAAGTGTCTTTGGCAGTCATTGTATCTTCGTTCTTATGGGGGAAACTTGAAGAGAAAGCTTGAAAGGGAGAGAGGAAAGGGTGGAGTTTGAGAGGGAGAAGATCCTGTGAGGGGGAGGAACTTAAGGGAGTGTGGTGGGGGATCCACACGGTTGCTCCGGCGAACTCGCACCTTAGTACCATCGGATTCAAGGCTTATCTTGAGGTAAGTTCACCAAAGAAGATCTCTGTGGTGTCAAAGGACCCGACGACTCCACCGCACCGGGGAAGGTGGAAGTGATTTTGTAAGGGCTTCTCCGCCTAGCTGTGAGGCTAAAGGAGAGACACTTTTGTAGTGCAATACTTGGAGGGTGCCTCCAAGGAGTGGACGTAGGTCAAGATTTGACCGAACCACTATAAATCCGGTGAGTTCTTTTCTTATTCTTGCTTCCGTAATATTTAATTTCAGCACTTTGATTTCTGTGATGATTTTGGTTTGAGTTTTATCTTTTATTTTAAAGTTATCCAATTCACCTCTCTCTTTGTTAGCCTAGGGCCAGTTCATAAGGGTTTAACATCTCTAACGAACTTTCAAGTGGTCTCAGAGCACTTTCTAGTGTCATCTGAGCACCTTCAATATGAATGTCTAAAACTAATCTGATGTATGTCCCAAGGGTCTATGTGCATGTATAAAAAATCTAAAAATTTTCCCTTAGGAGCCCGGAGTGCATGGTTAGGTAGTGCTGCAACATTGAGCTCTCTATCTTTTGAGAAAAATAAGGACAACACTCCAGTGCATCCTAATTGAGTGCTACAACACTAGGTCCAAATTAAAAAAAAAAAAAATTCCACTTCCACTTATTTCTCAATTTGGAAAAAAAAATCCCTCAGGTTATTTAGAGGGAGGGGGTGGAGGCGCTGAAATTCTAGATTGAGAAAGCTCATTTCTAGTTGCTTTTGTCTTTTTATTATTATTATTCTAGTTTGGGAAGTTATATAGATTAAGGAAGGTTATATTCTATCTATCTCAATTTTCAAAAATAAAGAAATTTTTATATTTTCTGATTAAAATTATAATTTTATAGCAAAGAAATTGGGATAGTTTTATATCCACTAAATTTTTACTATATAATTTTCTCTATGCTATAGATATGATCATTCTATGCATTTTAATATTTCTTTTCAAAAATATTAACTTGTTGCATAAAAAAGTGTTGTATTTTTGGTGAATTAGAAAATAATTCTAATGTTATAAAATAATGTTGTATAACATTTAAAGCATCAAAATAGGAATATGAGTAGTTCTTGTTAATTTGAAAAAATTCTAAAGGCTAAAATTCTACGTAGTTGATGAATATATTGTCTACCAACAGTAAATTTTAAGAGTTTCTACAATTTTTTTATTTCTATTTATTTTAATTTAAAAGTGATTACATATTTGCTTATCTGCTTGAAAAGTATAATTCTGAGTCGTGGTGTTTAATGTACAGAGAGTCATAAGGCCTTAAAGTTCTGAATATTGAATGTACTAAGAATTTGGGGGTCATAAAGGTCTATTTTAAATATGCTACCACATAAAGTCATAAGTGCTTGAATTCTAATATATGTTTTTGATGGGAGGTAAAAAGTCTTCAAGAAAATTTTTATTTTCTACTATGATATATGAAGTACTTATTTATTTTTTGGAGCGAGCTTATTTAGATTTTGTTATGTACTAACATTATTTTAAACACTCAATAGCCTAGTAATTATTAATTTTAAATTTAGTATATGCACAATGGGTTAATCATTGCAAATTTAGATTGGTGGGTATAACCTAGTAGGATGTGCTAGCTCACACCTATTTTACATTCTATTTCAAGCGAGGGAGGGGGTAAAGAGATAGCTGAATAACTAGAGGTCAAGGATTTGATCTTCTCAATTTGTTTAGGTCTTTTTATTATTTATTTATTTTGTTTTAAAGATGAATAAAGTAGAAGGAATGTTAGGAATGAGCTTATTTGTTGTGTATTGGATGATTTTAGCAGCTATCCTATTTTTTAAATAATAAAAATCTAAAAAAGTTTCTAAAAATTATATCTTGGGCTTGGTTTGTCTCCATTCAGTATGATATGACCCATTTGATATTCGACTCATATTAGGTTGGGTTGTGATAGCTAAATCCATTGAAAAACTCCAAAAATACATCAATTTTTATTTTCAATTCTGTCAATTTCCATCAAATTTTTAATATCCTACAAAATCTTCATTAGATGGCACTTTAGACTGGTAGTTAGCTAAAGGTAAACTTTATTGGTGGAATTCTTAAGGAATGCCTGCAAAAATTTTTAAAAAAATGCGACAAAAAGAGACACCAATCATAATGAAATTGATGGAACAACAACAATAACAATATCAAGCCTTTATCCACTGTGTAGTTGGCTACATGAATCTTTTTTTTTCTATAATGTCCTATTAATTAGGAGTCAAATTATCATTTAAATATAATAAAAAATGCCATTTCTACTACTTTCTAACCAAGTCTTTCTAGGTATACTTATATATTTCTTAACATAGGAATGATCTAACAAATCTACTCGCATAGCAGCGTCATTGAAAGGCTGATGTTTTATGTGACAATACCATCTGAGGTGACTATCTCTTATCTTATCTATTATTGTAGCTATTCCAACATTTTTATTTATATTCTCATTTTGCATTCTAACTCCAATTGTAAAACCACACATCCACCTAAGCATCCTCATCTATGCAATACTTAACTAAATTGTATTCTTCTCTTTAATGGCCAATATTCTTAGCCATAAAGCATTGTGAGTCTCATCAGAATTTATAAATAATAATATTTTGGGAAGCATGTCTCCACTTCGACCATCCAACTTGAATTGACTAATAATTATCTCATCTATTTCACCATCACTTAAACAATAAACTTGACATATCTAAAATGTGCATCTGCTTAATGACCCAATAATCAAACTAATGGAATATGACACAAAATATTTTAGTAGAAATTTTGCCAAAAAATCATCATGTTCCACCAATCTACTGTCCAAAATTCTGATAGTAAACACCTTGGTCATTCCTTTTCATCATTGATTATCAACATTTTTAATGAAATTTTCATTAAAAAAAATTTAATGAAAACCTATTCATAAATAGAAAATTTCAACAAATGAACTTATATTATGATCATATAAGCATTCATTTTTTTAGTCAACATGGAAATCATTTTATTCTCTAACTCTTTAATGGAGAATCAGGATTCATATGCTAAGGTATGTCAGCCAAATCCATTAATAATCCCATAAAGTATTCCTCCTTTTACTTTAGTCCATAAACTGAAGTCTAATTAATTGGTTGATCCAACAGAGAACCCTTAACTTATACATGTCTATCTTCATGCATCTAAAAGTCAAATGAAATCTTTCTATAGCATATATTATAAAGTTAGCAATGGTTATATATATAAGTTTTTTAAAAATATATATTTTATTTAAAAATATTTTTATTTTGACCTATGCATTTCAAGATTTAATACAAACCCATTATTATTCATCTTATTTGTTGATAAGAAAATGTATGCAACTCTAACTTTGTGGGTTTTCTTCGCAATAATTCTTTTTATAACAACTTATTTTAAATTAACAGAAATAGTTACAAAATATATCATAAATAAAAAAATTTAATTAAAAATTGTCAATCATCATTTAGGCTCAATATGTGGAACAAAGCTATTTATATGGAGGGAGCTACCCATACCCCCATAGTTAAAAGCCCAATATTATTTTCTTTTAGGTCTCTTTTTTGCATAGTGAGGACTTCCCTAAGCTTTGCATAAACTATTGTATTATATCTCCCTAATCCATAACAACTAATCAATAGACATATTAATATCCATAAAACATTATGTGATTCCCCAAGATCTACTAGATGAATTAAATCCCTAAATCTACATTTCTCATCCATAATATAGAATAAACCAAAGCTATTTAAATTATCCAAAATAATATTAACAATTTAAATTATCATCCAAATTTTATTTCCTAAAAATCATTTATAATAATATAGTTCATATAATGTCTATAAATAAAGAATAAATAATTAATCGGATCTGGAAAAACCTTAAAATTCTGGTCATGATGATCTTGGCCTTATGAACTGTACTATATTGTACCCTTTTATTTTCCTAAAATAGAGAGAAATTTTGTAGAATGAGCACAATAAACTCAGTTGACTACTTACATATTACTGTTATAGATATAAATGTTAATTTTAATATAAGTATTAAACACACTATGATAATCACTAAAATTTAAATTTTAATGTAAATGTATAGAAATTATACATGTGTCTCAATGTTATCACATTAAAACTTATCAATGTTAAAATTATTAGAGTGCATTCAAAATATCACTTATATTTAATCTCAATAAAACATTAGAATATACAATCCATGAATGTACTGTCAATTTAAACCTTATAATTCCACTTACACTTATCAGTCAATTTAAACCTTTCGCACCAGCACAAGGTAATTGGGACCAGAACATAATATAAATTTTCTCACACCCATATAAATCAAGTGGGGTCAAAAAACCTCGCACATCAACCCAAGGTAGATGGAGCTAGAAAAAAACTTATAGGGCCCTTGTAGCATTTTGAAAAGAGTATTTATGACATTTCAAATATCAAAACTTCTCCAAAGCTATGCTATAAATCATGCATTATGAATATATCAACATATAATATTACTTTAGACATGAATACGATGTATATGAACTACCAAAATTATCAAAATTCGACAACATTGCATGTGCAATATTCAAAGTTTTCTTTCGAGTTGTAACTAAAAAGGAATATTTAGAAATGAATTTTAGGACTTTTAGAGAATTATCATGAATACCAAAAATGTCTCATTTATTTGATATGTATAGAAATTAATATAGAGAAAACTAACTAGCAAAATTTTAACTTCATACTAGCAAAGTGTTCAAAATAAAATATTCTACTATAAACTAAAAGTTACATGATGAAATATCATAAAATATATGAAAATTATATTTATATATATATATATATATCATATTATATATTTATTGGAGTTGAAATTAGAGACATGTGTTTAGAATTCTACCTCATTCTCAACAAAATTCTTAATTGGCTCAATGGATGAATTCAACTCTACAACCTCCAAATCTCTCCTTTTCTCTCTCCTTCTCTCATCTTTCCTTTCTCTTTGGAGTAGTGAGGTGAGATAAGAAATGAGTTTAAATATTTATTTTAAAAACATAAATTTTGACCAAGCACTACAATACTCACTTTTCTAAAGTCATAATTCTCCAGTAGAATAAGAGCCACTGTGAAGCAAGGACAACGGAGTGATGATGCCGGTAAGTTGCAAGAGCAGACTAGGATAGGAAATAATTTAGGAGAGTGGAGTAGCACTCTAAACCCTAATAGGGCTTTCCCGATAGGGTTCTCATACATCTACCTGGCGTCTACTGCAATCAGTTGACGGCAAAATGACAATCTTTTTTTTTTTTTGGTACATTTAGGCCATTTAAGGCAAACTCACACACACAACGCATACACATAGACTCGAACCCTGAACCTCTTAGTTGGAAGCCTAAGCTCTCAACCAATAGGCCAAGGATAGTTGTGTGACAATCTTTTTTATACAAATATTTTTCATCTCTACATATGGAATCATTCTGTCTTCGCTTTCCCTAGTGTGCTCGCAGGCTTTCCATTCTCATTGAGGGTTTTCAAAATTTGGGTGAATGCTAAATAAGAAGAAGATGAAGACTATGGTAATTTTATAAAAATTGTTGCTTTTCTCTCATTGTTTTGTTTTCCAAGAAGAAATGCAAGCGAGTTTTTTTTGTTCATAGTTTTTTTTTTTTTTTTTTTGTGATACAAGAAATTCCTAAGGGAAATTAACATAATATTTTTTTTTTTTTTTGCAGTTTCATCTATATTCTCATCTAATGAAAAAAAATTTATTCCTATTTCTTGAAATTTGAATTTTTAGATTGCCCTTTCTTGAATTTTCTCTCATTTTGCCTTACTATCAGGTGAAAAAATCATCCCGTTCTTATCATGTTGATGGAAGCTGCCATTGCATAATTTTTTCCTTCTTTTTTTCGTTAAACTTATTATTACCACATTTATGGATTTATCTAAAGTTTAATCATTTTCCTTAGGTAATTTTCATTCTCTGTGTTTGAGAAATCCTAACCAAGTTATACATTTAGGCTTCATTTGTATTAGACCATGTAAATAAATAAATAAATATTTTTGTGTATACTTTACACGTGTACTAAGACCATTGGTTTCTTTGTATTTACTTTTGTTATATATAGGATCATGTACTGCTCTAATAATATCAATAATTTACTTTCCTTTAACCTGCTGTTATCCTCCTCGTCTATTTTCTCTATCTTTGAAGTTCTTCATGGTATCAGTTACCTAGGCTACCAATTCACGATGATGACGAACTCCGCCTCGTCTAATCTCAGTGAGAGCATAGAGCTAGAATGCCAAGATCGGTCTCTCATCTCCTCCACCCTCAAATTTGTTGCATCGAACATCAAAAATATTGTTCTGATTCAACTTATGCAAGACAATTACTCAGTATGGAGATACCATATCTTAAAAATCTTTCGTGCGAACGGGTTTGATAAATTTCTTGACTCATCCCTCTCTTCCCTACCTCAATCCATCATGACATCGGATGGATCTCTCCAACCGAACCATTTATTTCATCAATGGCATCTCACCGATCAAAATCTGGCAGCCTCCTTATGCTCCACCATTTCATCTTCTATTCGTCTCTATGTGGTTAATCTTGAATCCACAGTTGCCATCTGGTCTATGCTTGAAAAATGGTTTCAAGCTACCAATCGATCCAAGGTTATTCAGCTTAAAAATGCTCTCCATGATATTTCCTTCAAGAACATGACCATGACCCAATACCTATCTGAAATAAAGATCCTGATTGATCAAATTGCGGCAGCTGGCTCTGTTGTGGACAATGAGGATATAATCTTGTACATTCTCAATGGCCTACCACCCTCCTATCAATCATTCAAAACCTCCATTCACATTATGCTTACACCAAAAAGTTTGGATCATCTCTATCCCCTTCTCATTAGCGAGGAAATAAACCTCGCTTCTGATGTTGCCAGAAATAGTTCGGTCGCATATGCAAATTTTGCCTTATATGCATCTCGTGGCCGCGGATGCCAAAATAGAGGAAGATTCAAATCTTCTTTTGGTTAATCGAGCAGAGAAACTGGAAACCAAGCAATCACTTGTCAAATTTTCTTCAAACATGGACACTCAGCCTCCGATTGCTGGTACAGACTTAACGCGAATTATGTTCCATCCGCATCTCAGCCTTCCACTCACGCCCTGGTTGCCACTGTATATAATTCAAACAGCACATGGTTTCTTGACTCTGGTGCTACATCTCATCTCACAAATTCAATGGACAATCTATCCATCTCAACTCCATATCACGATTCTGACAGCATAGTTGTTGGAGATGGTCGATCACTCAGCATTGCAAACTCAGGGGTTGGATTATTACTGACCCCTTCTACTAAGCTGAAACTATCGCATATTCTACACTCTCCTTCTTTTCTTTACAATTTTCTATCCATTTCACAGTTAATTCATGATAATCCTATTTCCATTACTTTTGATGCTTCGGGTTTCATATTGAAGGATTTGAAGACACAGCAGGTGCTTCTTCACAGACTGTGCAATGACGGCTTGTATTCTATTAAGGATGTGACAAAAAATAACCCAACGAAGGCGCTATCTGCTCCCACGATCTTTGCTTCCTGCTAGCATCAACGGCTTGGTAATCCCCATGACATGGTGATTAAAAAAATTTCTAGATGTAATCCACATCTTAGTATACGTAACAATAATGGTTCTTTCTCTTCTTATAAAGAATCCAAAAGTCATAAACTTGTGTTTGAATGTTCTACTAATCATCATAACAATCTTCTTGAGCTGATTCACTCTGATATTTGGGGTACGGGACCAGCTATTTCAACACAAGGATTTCATTATTACGTTTTATTCGTTGATGATTTTTTGCAATTTTCTTGGATTTTTCCTATGCATTTTAAATCTGATTTTTTTTTGACATATTTTCGGTATTCAAGAAACA
This sequence comes from Dendrobium catenatum, assembly GCF_001605985.2. NCBI lineage: Eukaryota > Viridiplantae > Streptophyta > Magnoliopsida > Asparagales > Orchidaceae > Dendrobium > Dendrobium catenatum. The sequence goes on from NW_021420229.1 coordinate 89,063, forward strand.
AGTTGAAAACTACACCTCTTGCTCTATCAAAATGCTCAGGATTGATGGTGGCAAGGAATATACTAGTAACCGGTTCGAATCTAACCTTCAAAATCATGGTATCACTCACCACATCTCCTATCCTACACGCCTGAACAAAATGGTATTGCTGAATGCAAGCACCGTCATATTATAGAGACATCTAAAACACTACTTAATGCAGCTTCTGTTCCCTATCTTTATTGGCCAGAGGTCGTATTAACTTCAGTTTACTTAATCAATAGGATGCCTTCCATACATAGTCTCAAGGTTTATCCCTTTGAAATTTTCCACAAAATCAAACCTCAGTATGGGCATCTTTGCACTTTCGGATGTGAGTGTTTTCCTCTTCTTCCCAATCACAACCGTCATAAATTTCTACCTAAATCCACATCTTGTGTGTTCCTCGAATATTCTAATCAATACAAGGGCTATAAGTGTCTGGATATTACAACCAACAGAATCTACATTTCTAGGCACACCACCTTCACTGAAACATCTTTCCCATTCAAAAATATTTCTCCATCTCCTACAAATACAATATCTGATACTCTAACTTTTCTTCTTCAACCGACCTCAACTTATATTCAAAATACCAATCCTATGCACACGGAAAGCATTCCTTTTGATCTACCTATAGAGGTATCACACCAACAATCACATCCTTCCAATTCTCCAAATCTGCATTCTAACCTGTCACCGCATCTTATGGATTTACTGTCCACCAATACTCACACTCAGTCCCAGCATCCTATGGTGACTAGGCACAAAACAGGAAATCTTAAACCTTGCATTCGTCTCAATCTTTTCCACACAAATAATATGACAGATCCTACCAAGGCCCCTACTACCTACACTAAAGCAGTAAAGCATTCTAAATGGCATAATGCTATGGCAATAGAATTTTTAGCTTTACAAAAATAGGGAACATGGAGATTTGTTAAGCCACCTCTTAACACATCCGTACTTGAGTGCAAATGGACTTACCGCATAAAACTTCTTGAAGATGGCACTATCACGAAACACAAAGCATGTTTGGTAACTCAGGGAAACAATCAAGAATACAGTTTAGACTACACAGAAACATTCAGTCCAGTAGCTAAACTTCTAACTATCCGAATTATGCTTATAGTTGCTCTCCATCATGACTGGAATGTTCATCAGTTAGATGTTGCCAACACCTTCTTACACGGTCAACTATCCGAAACGGTATACATGGAGCAACCTAAAGGATTTGAAGACTCCATGCATCCAGAATATGTATATCATCTGCATAAAGCCATCTATGGAATGAAGCAAGCGTCACGTCAATGGTATAATATGTTCACCTTATACCTTCTTTCAATTGGTTTCTTTCATAGTAATGCTGATCCGTTGCTTCTTATTTTTTGTAAACACGATATTCAAATTTATTTGCTCATATATGTGGATGATATACTAATCACGAGAAATAATCCTAAGGAAATCTCTACTATTATTACCAAACTCAATACTCAATTCAACATGATGCATTTGGGAAATGCTCATGAGTTTCTAGGAATTAAAATTGATTTCCATGATCAAGCTTATTTCCTCTCTCAGCAGAAATATGCTGAATCCATATTAAAGCAGGCAAAGCTTACGGACTGCAATCCACTTGCAAACTCGAACTGCACCAAGCTCCCGTCCATATTTCCAAAAAATCCTATCATGTCCGATCCAAAACTGTACAGAAGTTTGACCAGATCATTGCAATATCTTACATTGGCACGGCCGAATATAGACTATAGTGTCAATCAATTATCCCAACACATGCATCAACCTCTTCCTGAACACATCTACCTACTCAAACGTCTACTTCGATATATCAAAGGTACGTTAGATTATGGCATTCCTATTATCAAGTCTAATCTTGTTCTTCAATGTTTTTCCGATGCAGATTAGGCTGGTGATCCAGTCTCTCGCCGATCAACATCAGGATACTGCTCATTTTTGGGAGACTCTGTCATCTCCTGGACAGTTAAAAAGCAACACACGGTTACAAGATCTTCTATCGAGTCTGAATATCAGGCACTAGCGGCATTAACATCTGACATAATTTGGCTTCACCACCTTCTATCAGACATCGGCATATCTCAAGATCAACTGACCAAAATGTATTGTGATAATACATCGGCCATTGCTTTGGCAAATAACCCCATATTTCATGCAAAAACAAAGCACATTGAGATTAACCAGAAATTCATTAGGGATCACATCAACAACAATAATATCAATCTTCTTCCCATTAGTACCATTGATCAAATCGCATATATATTCACCAAAGCTCTATCAACACCAAGATTCATCACTTTAAGGCACAAACTTACAGTTAGATCTCACCCATCAATTTGCAGGGGCGTATTAGATAATGTAAATAAATAAATAAATATTTATGTATATACTTTACACATGGACTGAGACCATTGGTCTCTTTGTATTTACTTTTGTTATATATAGGATCATGTATTGTTCTAACAATATCAAGAATATACTTTCCTTTAACCTGCTGTTATCCTCCTCGTCTATCTTCTCTATGTTTGAAGTTCTTCAATTTGGGACAGCATTTTTAATACTTCTTAAAATAATTTTTTTTGAAAAATTAAATTTAAATGTAAGAGAATATGGAGCACTAAAATGAATGATAGAGATATAAATATATGTCTTTAACTTCTGGTACAAATTTAATTTTTCTTCAATAACAGCAAGGAACACGAAGAGTTCAGAACCAAGAATTTTGTAGCGGCCTAATTTTCTAGTTGGATGAATTTTTCAAAAATGGTGGCTTATCTCTTTCCTCTTCTTGTCATCATTTTATGGAGTAGCTTCTTGATTAGCCTGCAAGTCCTCCCCCAAACAAATGACAAACCTTAACTTGTATGATGTAAAATATTTTTTCTTTTCCTATCGTGATTTGTATGATCTTACAGCATCTCATATTCTTCTTCGTCAGAATTTTTTTTGAGAAATTTTAGTTGTTTGGTTGGCTTGGATGAGACTTTTTTTTAACGCCATTTGAAGGCAGAAGGAAAGTCAAAGCTGATCAGGATGAATCATCACCATATGCAGCTATGCTTGCAGCACAGGATTTTGCACAACGATGCAAGGTGTGGAATTAGTTATTGCCGACTTCTAAAGTATATTGCATTTATATGCATGTTGTTAAATTTTATGTTCTTCATAATTTTTTTTTCAGGAACTGCATCCAATCGAATGGAAGGTATTTCTGCTTAACATATTAAGATCAGGGCCACTGGGGGGAATAAAACCAAAACTCCATGTCCTAGTGCTCAATCTACTCTTAGAGCTCTTGTACACTCTGGAATGAAAATTGGGCGCATTGGTAAGTTGTATTGTTAAATTTACTTATTACATTCATGGTGGATGTGATTGTTCTGGAGGAATTATAGCATAAAAGAAATATTTTTTGCCTTATAGTTACCATCTTACATGTATAAGTCATAAGACATTATTGCAATAATTACATATTCATATATCCTTTTACATTTCTCTGTTTTAAGCCAGTCAAAAGCAGAAGCTAGAATTGGAATTTTTTCCATTTCAATTTACAATTTTTCTTACATTATTCAACAACCCAAGCAAAAGAGCTATATGCATTTTTTCCCCCTTTTTCAGCTTATCCTCAACCAAAGCAGCAGGTGAAAATTAATTTCATTTTCAACGAAGTTTTTATTTCCTCGTCATTTTCTCTCTTTTAATTCCTTCAAACCAAAAACTTCATGTTGTAATAATTCATTCTTTTTACTATGGAATTTTATGATTGAACAGTCTGAAATTATTCTTGGGTAACATGCATTTATCGTCGCAATTGCTCTCGATAGGTTTTAACAACTCTATGGAGGGATATAATACAAACATCACAAGTTATGTTGAAGTTATTATTCTTTACTTTGTTTTTTTTTGTTTATTATTCTTTGCTATGTTATGATAATTTATTATGTGATGAGTGACATCACATAATATAGTTATATTTCTTTACTTGCAGAGGATGTTACCCCAATTCTCATTCACAAAAGCCGTAGAAAGGTCGATAGAAAGGGGAGGATATTATAATATAAGTATTCGTCTATCAAACCAACTTCTACTTTAACAAAGATTCGTTGAAGAGGGGAGATACGATAATCTAATAGTAAGAATTTTGCAGGTCGAAGTTTCACTACAGGAAAAACGCTAAAAACCGGCGGCTTTTTTCGGCGGTTAGTGTAGATTTACCGGCGGTTTTTAATGGTACCGGCGGTCTAACGGCGGTTTGTAAACCGCCGGAAAAAATGGCGTAGGAAACCATTTCCGACGGCGTGTTACCGGCGGTTTATTTTTGCGGCGGTTTTCCGGTGGCCAATACCGCTGGTGATCATCGGAATTTTAACCGTCGGTTTGCTGGCGGTTAGGCCGCCGGTAAGCCGCCGGTCACGTTACCGGTGGTTTTCTGGCGGTTTAAAACTGGCGTCGTCTGGTTCGTAGACCGCCGGACGGCGCCGTTAGACCGCCGGTAATGTACCGGCGGTGGACGGCGGTTATAGCCATCGGCAGTACCGACGGTTTAAACCGTCGGGTGTCCATCGTAGAACCGCCGGAGGCCGTCGGTTATCCGCCGGTAATTACCGGCGGTTTAAAATTATAACCGACGGCTTATCTTGTCCGTCCGGTATCGTCGTTTCTAACGGCCAAACCGCCGGTTAGCCGCCGGAAACCTGTAGCACCTAAAAAAAAATTGACAGCATCCCCTCTATTTGAGGGAGGTTCACCCTAAAGTCTAAACCTATAGAAAAAGCAATATATGTTGGGCAACACGCCGCTATATTCATCACAACCAGAAAATACAAAATTCATCACAACATTACAATCACAAATTCACAAAATAGTTCATGATAATGCTACAATCACAAGTTCAGAAGTTCACAAGTTCTAATTAATACATTCATCAAACATAATAAACATCTAATCATCATCGGTATCCTCACTGTCTGCAGATGGCTGCTCCTGTTGGTCCTTCTTCCTTTGTTTTCCAGCTCTGTAGGATTACAACTCTGCTTGCATTTCATTCAGAACATATTCACAAAACCATTAGCGTTTGACACCTTTAGTACCTTGAGGACTAGATTAGGTGTCATAGATATAAATGCATAAAAAAAAAAAAAAAAAAAAAAAATCTTTAGGGCTGCTCCTGATCACCACACACTCACCACACCAAAATTCACACTGACTGTTCATCGTACTGTACGATCTATATCGTACTGTACGACTTATCACAAATCTAGCGTCCACCAATAGGCAGAATTCAGCTCTGTTGATCGTACTATACGATACCCATCGTACTGTACGATTATCGTCCAGTATTATTGCCTACCGTACTGTACGATACCTCCACTTCGTACAATACGATCCACGTCAGCAACGGATTGGGACGAATTAAAGCCGTTTGGTACGACATTATTGCGTATCGTACTGTACGATCCACGTATTCGTACTGTACGATCCAAATCAGCACAACGGACAAATTCGAGTTAAAGCGTTCTGGTACGATATTAATTATGTATCGTACTGTACGATCCACGTATTCGTACGAATGAAAACTTTTGGTCAAAAGTCGTACTGAGAACCTCGGGACGATCGATATTCGTCTGATCGTACTGTCGATACTATCGTACTGTACGATATCGTACTGTACGATTTGACCTCTTCCGAAACGACCGGTCAGGATATTAATTGTATTTCGTACTGTACGATCTCCTGTTCGTACTGTACGATCTCCGGAAAATTCTATATAAACCCTTGCATAGGCTGATAAATTCATTCACTATCTTCCCTCTCAGCCTTCCATTAGTTTTCGTGCCTTCCTACAATGTCTAAGCGAGGTCGGATGACTGCCGGAAGCTCATCCTCATCCAGTCGTCAACCCGATCGCTTTCTGAATAGCGAAAATGAGGAAGCCTACTACCGCTACAAGGCTTGCAAAATCTCGCCCTCGAAAATGCTAAATCAAGCCGCTCTAAATTTCGAGGTAATGGGCCTCTTTGCCTCCACTACCTTTCAATTCCTACTTACCCTTGCGTTCCCTTACAACTCTGAACTCCTATTTGAATTCCTCGCAAATCTCACCTACACAGTAGATAACACCACTTTTCACTCCCTTGTTTGTGGCCGCCCTGTGGAAATAACTAGAGCTGATATCGCCCAACATATTGGGCTGTCCACTGAAGGACCTATGGTTCGCTCGTTTCTAACTGATGATTTTGATTGGAGCGATGTCAATAGAGTCCTTAGGAACACTGTTTTTCATCAACACCAGCCCCTAGTCCAATCCTTAAACCGCAATGCCCGTATCATTCAACATGTCCTTCGCACCTCTATCATACCCAAAGGTGGCGACCGCATCAATCTGACTCCTACCCTGTCAGTCGCTACCTACCTCATTATGTCCAATATTAAGTTTGATGAGGTCGATTTAATCAGCAACTATTTAGGCACATGATTTTGTTCGTCTTCCCACCACTCGACGGAAACAAAATCTGGCTCTTGGTCACCTCATAGGATATATCCTCTACCATAAATATCAATTAACCTATCCTGCTGAACCCGATATGCTTCCTATTTTCTATACGGATGCTTCCTTCCGTATCCTCTTTCATCGGGGACATGAGCCTGAAGAACCCGTCTTTGACGAAGAAGAAGGAGAAGATGCACCAGCCGCAGCTCCAGCTCGACCCGACGCCATGCTGCACCCCGAGCACCTGCACCAGCACCAGCTCCTCCACTCCCAAATGATGATCTAGTCGCCCGCTTCGACCAGCTGCAGACTCGCCTCGACATGCACATTCAGGAACAACATCAGCAACACGAGGCTGATATGCGATGGTTTGGCGAGCGTTTTACAGCAATTGATCACCGCTTCGACACTTATTTCAATACTTTCAGCCAAATCCACCTCCACCTCCACCTGATCAGGACCCGTCTGACTAGATTGTCTATGTATGCATTGTAGTCTTTTCTATTTTTTTCTGCTTTTGAGCTTTTAGTGGCTCCTCCTTTTTGTGCTGTCAAAAGGGGGAGAAGTTTGTTGTAATGCCTTTTTATCTAAATACAGTTTCTTTTGTGTTGTTTCCTACCTGCTTGTAGTTCTTTTTTTTCTTCTTCCCTTCTTGTGTTTAT
>NW_021420229.1:100716-136135 GCF_001605985.2 Dendrobium catenatum
TTTTTTTTTAAAAAAATTATTACAAAAAAAAAAAAAAAAAAAAACAAAAGAAATATTTATCTTTCTTACTTACAACAAATTATTTGACATCATCAAAAAGGGGGAGATTGTTGCAACCCATGACCCCGAGTTTGAGATTTTGATGATGCCAAATAATGAGTGACTTGGAACTGCTTTTCATTGCTTATTATTTTATTTGTTATTTTCCTTGAGCACTAACATTTCAGGAAGATCACAAGTGACTCAGGAAGAAAGGAAGACTCAAGACCGGGTAGATTAGGAGTACGAGTCAAAAATTGTATTTTTCCATTTATTGTATTTTTTACTTTATTGAGTCTGGCCACAAAATGCGAAAGAGTAAGAGCAACCATGCACACACACAGGGGGAGAATTTTTTTTTAACTGAAAATATAAGTAAAATTCTTCTCTGGAGATCGTACTGTACGATGTTATTTCGTACCGTACGATCCAGGCTATGTGGGCAAATCTGTGAATAGATCGTACTGTACGAAGTACTTCGTACTGTACGATATGTTCAGATCCAAAAACCCTAGCCGTGACTTAATTTGAGGAAGTGATTTTTGCGCCGTTCGTACTGTACGAACTTGTTCGTACTGTACGATCTGTATTAAATACTTACTTAAATTAACACGTGATTAGTGCACGTAATCAAGGCCTAATTGAGATTTGCACATCGTACTGTACGAATATGTTCGTACTGTACGATTGGTTTTAAATACTTACTTAAATTAACCCGTGATTAGTGCACGTAATCAAGGCCTAATTGAAATTTGAACATCGTACTGTACGAACTTGATCGTACCATACGATGAACAGAGACGAAGTATGATCGTCCCGGATATCGTCCGGTACGATCTCTTGGTTTTTGTCACATCGTACTGTACGATGTCAATCGTACCATACGATGAACAGAGACGACATCCGATCGTCCAGACCATCGTCCTGTACGAATAGTATGTGGTTGAATCGTACCGTACGATATTGTATCGTACAGTACGAATTGTTTTTGTACTGTTCGTACACCTTCGTACCAGGACGACGGCTGTTTATGAAGATCGTACTGTACGATGATGAATCGTACTGTACGAACAGTAACGGCTAATTTTGAATTCAGAGGTTTTTGGAGCCTTTTTTAATATGCCAATCAAGTTCTTTTTGGGTAAGGTTGTTAGAGAGGGTGAACGTGATTAGAGAGGGATTCCAAGGGAGAAAACTCAAGAGAAATTCTTGAGGGTTGAGAGGAAGGAGGAGGTGAGCGTTGTGAGGGAGAAGAGGTGTGAGGGAGATCACACGGTTGCTCCAAGCTCGCTGCATCTTGCTCCTCCTGTTGCCCGAGAAGGATTTGAGGGAGGATCTCCAAGGGAAAGGCTCGTCTGCATCCGTTGCCTCAAGGTTCTTTGCCTTCTCCAGGAGGGAGAAAAACGAGAAGGTTCTCTGCCGTCGCCAAGAGGGCGAAAACAGAGTTTGGTATTCCGCCACGCCGGGTTGGTGAAAGGGAGGTTTGTACAGGCTTCTCCGCCTTGCCAAGGGGGGCAAAAGGAGAACTATTTTTATAGTGAAAATCCCGGAGTGGAGGACTCCGGGGAGTGGATGTAGGTCATATTTTGACCGAACCACTATAAAAATCTTGGTGTGTTTGTTCTTTATCATTGTTTACTTTTTGCTTGCACTTTAATTTTTCATATCTATTGCACGTGGTTTTTTGATAAAGCAAAATTGCATTGATCTTTATTTTAATATTTCAAAAAACAACAAAAAATTAGAACTCTTGTTTAGGGTTAATTTTTTTTTTAGAGAAAACTTTTTACAATTCACCCCCCCTCTTGTCGTTTAGTAATTTCAGCTTCAACTTCCCAAATGGTCCCGGAGGAAATCTTTCCTTCCTCAGTCGAATCCAGACGAGATCACCTTCTTGAAACTGGACGAGCTTCTTGTGCTTATTAGCTTTGGCTTGGTATTTACAATTCTATTTGAGTATTTCGGCTTGGACTTGCCTGTGCAATTTCTTTATTTCCAAACTCCTCTGTTCGCCATCAGAACTGTAATGAGAGGGGAAGATGATCGGGATTAAGTCCAGAGGAGTCAAAGGATTACTCCCGTAAACAATTTCAAAGGGACTGTGTCGAGTAGTATTGTTTGGTGATCGGTTGAATGAAAATTCGATTTGAGCTAGAATTAAATCCCATTGCTTAACGTTCTTTCCGACAAAGCAGCGAAGAAGATTGCCCAGACTTCTATTGACAGTTTCGGTCTGGCCATCCGTCTGAGGATGTGCGACCGAGCTAAATTGCAATCGAGTCCCCATTTTTCCCCACAAAGTCTTCCAAAAATGACTTAAAAATTTGACATCCCTATCAGAAGTGATAGTTTTAGGGATGCCATGAAGCCGAACTATCTCTCTGAAGTAGAGATCACCAATGTGAGTGGCGTCAAGAGTCTTATTGCAAGCAACAAAATGCGCCATCTTAGAGAATCTATCCACGACCACCATGATAGAATCTTTGTTTCTTTGTGTTCGGGGCAGTCCTAGCACGAAGTCCATGGATACATCTTCCCAAGGACCTTGAGGAACTGGTAACGGCAAATACAAACCGGCATTGGTTCCGGTTATCTTGGCTTGCCGACAAATTCTGCAACTCTGTACATATTTGTTTACCTCTTTGGTCATAGCAGGCCAATAGAATTTTTCCTTGAGCAAGAACAAGGTCTTGTCACGCCCAAAATGGCCGGCCAAGCCGCCATCGTGACATTCTGAAATGAGAACAGTCCTGAGAGAACATCTAGGCACACAAAGGCAGTTGTGGAAGAATAAGAATCCTTCTCGGATGTGGAAAAATTGGTAAGCCAAGTTTTGACATTTCTGCCATATATTGCTGAAATCTACATCCTGTGCATATAATTCTCGGATAAAATCAAAGCCCACAAGCTGAGCTTGCATTTCCTGAACCAGTACATGGCGCCTACTTAAGGCGTCTGCTACTTGGTTTTGCTTGCCTGATTTGTGTTGTAACACAAAGTGGAATGCGGCTAAAGATTCAGCCCATGTCGCATGCCGTCCGCGAAGCTTCTTCTGGCTACTGAGAAATTTTAAAGCGGCATGATCGGAAAATAGAACAAACTCCTTTCTTAAGAGATAGTGACTCCAATGGTGAAGAGCCCGGACTATTGCATAAAATTCCTTATCGTAAGTCGAATATTTTTGACGTGCTTCATTCAATTTTTCACTGAAATAAGCTATAGGCTGGTCTTCTTGGCTTAATACTGCTCCAATGCCTACATTGGAGGCATCGCAGTCGACTTGGAATAGCTTGCTGAAATCAGGGAGTCTAAGTAATGGCGCCGTCGTCATTTGCTCTTTAAGGCATTTGAAACTGCTTTCAGCCTGAATTGTCCATATGAATTTATTAGCTTTCAATACTTCTGTGAGGGGAGCAACAATGGTACTAAAGTTTCTGATGAATCGACGGTAGAATGAAGCCAGGCCATGGAATCTCCGAACATCGGTGAAGCACTGAGGTGTCGGCCAGCTCACAATAGCTTCAAATTTTTCAGGATCGACTTCAATGCCAGTTGCCGATAATATAAATCCCAAGAAATTGGTGCGTCGGCTCAGGAATTGGCATTTGGAAAGGTTGCCAAAGAACCTTTGTTCTCTTAATACCTCTAGCACTTGCCTGAGGTGTTGTAAATGACTTCGGATGTCGTTGTTGTAGACAAGGATATCATCGAAGTATATGATCACAAATTTACACAAGAAAGGTTGGAATACCTGATTCATTAATCGCATGAAGGTACTCGGGGCATTGGAGAGGCCGAAAGGCATTACCAACCATTCGAAAAGACCATCGTTGACTTTAAAGGCTGTCTTCCATTCGTCCCCTTCTCGAATCCTGATCTGATGGTAGCCACTGCGTAAATCTATTTTGGAAAAGAAACTCGCCCCTTGAAATTGATCAAAGAGATCATCAATCCGAGGAATGGGAAATCTATAACGGATAGTGATTTTATTCACCGCCCGGCTATCTATACACATCCTGTAAGTTCCATCCTTCTTGGGCACAAGCAAAGCCGGCACCGCACATGGACTGACACTTGGTCTTATGAACCCTTTGGCCAGCAGTCCTTCCACTTGTCTCTTCAATTCTTCATGCTCTTCAGGTCGAAGCCTGTATGGAGGCCGATTAGGTAAGGAAGCTCCGGGCATCAAGTCCATGGCGTGTTGAATATCTCGGAGTGGTGGCAATCCCGTAGGTAATTCATCAGCAAAGACGTCTTGAAATTCTGCTACTAGTGGTTGAACTTCGGTGGGTTGGCAACAGATCTCCTTCCCCACTTCCTTGAGGATAATCAAGTAACACTTGTGAGTTTCTTGAAGGGCTAGATGGCATTCAGACTTGTTAATGATAAATTGATCGGCATGTCCTTCATCTTGTGATGTGGTTAAGGGGAGCAAAACAATCGGCTCCCCCGCTTGAATGAAAGAATAGGTGTTTTTGACTCCGTCGTGCACCGTTTGTCGATCATATTGCCAGGGTCTTCCTAGTAATAGGTGACAAGCGTCCATAGGAAGCACATCGCACCATACGCGATCTTGATACTTGCCGATAGAGAAATTAACAAGACATCGTTGTGAGACTTCTAACTCGTTCTTCCGCTGGACCCAAGACAGCTTGTAAGGTTTGGGATGAGCTTCTGTTGGTAAGTTTAACTTCTCTACCAAAGTAGCCGACGCAATGTTTTCACAGCTTCCACTGTCTACTATTACTTGACAGACACGATCTTGCACTGTACACCTTGTCCTGAAAAGGCTGTGGCGTTGTGCAGGCTCTTGTTTCTGCACACTAAGCATTCTCCGAAGAATCAGGAGAGTTCCTTCATCTGCTCCTATAACAGTGGGTTCACTCGGAGAGCTGCTAACTTCTGTAATATGGTTTTCAGTATGGGATGTCTCAGCGAACTCCCTCTCTTCTTCTTCAATGAGGGTGATCATTCGTCGAGTTGGGCAATTTGAAGCAATATGCCCAAACCCATGGCATTTGAAACATTTTCGCGCGAACACCCCCGTAGGCTGACGGATAGGAGGTCGATTAGTAGCAGGATGATTTTCGGATGACGCCGAAGCTCCCTCACTTATAGGACGAGTGGCTGGATTATTTCTTTCAGCGCCATTATCACGTGATCTGAGAAAATTTGGCTTGTGACCTTTCTGTTGTTTTTCCACTTTCAAGGCTAGGTTGATAACATCCTGCAAAGTCCAATAAGATTGCAGCTGGACAACATGAGCAATTGATGGCTGAAGGCCTTCAATGAACCATGCAATGGTATTCTCAAGTGGTTCATTTAAATCACATTTTAAAGATAATTGTTCGAACTCAGCCACATATTCCTCCACCGTTCGTTGCTGCTGTTGCAACCGGTGCAATTTCAAGAACAGCTCTTGCCGGTAATGCTCAGTTACGTATTTGCGATGCAACTCCTTCTCAATCTTATCCCAGCTTGTGATTTTACTTCTGCCTTCCCGCAACCGTGTGCGCTTCAGATTTTCCCACTACAACGAAGCATTCTTCGTCAATTTGATGGCCACCAGTTTTACGATTCGATCAGGAGCAACTTCTTTATATTCAAGAACACGTTCTACAGTGTGCAACCAATTCAAGAACTCATCTGGATCCATCCGACCATCAAATTCTGGAAGTTCTACTTTCACTCCACTGTCGTCCCTGGTCGTCTCTCTGCCACGAACTGGACCTCTCCTATGGCCCTCTTCGTCGCTGGACAGTTCTTGATGGAATGGATTGACGTTTTCTTCCCCTTCTTGGTGATTCACTGGATCTCGATATCCCCTTCTTGCTAGTTGTTGCTGCAGCTGATGAATCTCTCGCCGCAACTCTTCGATCACTACTTCATGGACTGGACGTTGAGGATTCCGGCGAGGAGGCATCTTGCCCACGCTCTGATACCAAATAAGGCCGGCCAAGCCGCTGGATGATTACTAGCGTCATTCGCTCCTCGTCTGTTCTTCACCACCTGCACCGTCCGGTCAGGATACAGAAAGAAAACAGAGGAATAGGGAGAGAACAGAGCTTTTATTTAGCACAGGAAATATTTCCTTTTACAATTCAAATCTCAAAATTTGTCTTATTCTACTAAAGAGAAACTATTTATACACATAAACGTAAAACAGAGCTAATGGATACACGCAGAGCTACACCAGCAATTAGAATTGCCATAAGAAGGTGCTCCAGTGTTGTAAATAGACGCTCCGGCGTCACCAGTCCATCGAGGGCTTCGAGCCAGGGCAGAGGCTCGTAATTGAAGAGATATTCAAGGAGGGAGATCTCGTTGATGTGTCCGGGACAACCATTGGCAAGGGATTCTATGGTATGATCTAATGTTCCAGTTTCCTTATATTTTTTCCTTTTTCGAATGTTTGGTTGATGTTCTGAATGAAGATTGATGCTTGATTTTCAATTTGATCAGTCCAAGGACAGAAATGACTGCTTAAGCTTCAATTTTATACATTTTGTTAGTCACTTTGATTTAAAATGAGTGTAATATAAATTTTGATTTGTTAATCATGTGTAACATTTTTCTTAAAGCAAATTGAATCAGAATATTTTGATCAAACGACCTAATTTTGACTGTATGGTAGGTTTAACATTAATTCTATCCCTTTGGGCATTTAAAGCTCTATATGTATTAATTAAATTTATGTATATTATTCACCTTATATGAAATATCTTTTAAATATGTATATTTAAAGACAACTGGGTGACAATTTGGACATTCCAAAACAAGAACGATAGCCTTGTCCAAAAAGTTTCAAATCAGCCTGTGTAGGTTGGTTTTTGTGCTTGCGTGTGTCAGTCAATTAATTTAATACAATACCGGAAATAAAAGTGAAAAAGCAGAGTTCTATTTTCTGGCGTGTGTCAGTCAATTAATTGACATTTAACCAAAACCAAACTATTTTAGGACAAAATCTTCCCTTTTGTCTTGTCCAATTGCAAGCCTTTGTTTGATGGGCTTTAGCTACGTAATCACATAAGGTTTCTTTGGTTGGTCTGGCAGTTCTTGAATCGTTAACTTCTCGAAGCCATGCATCGCCGTAGCTGTGCAGGAAAACCTGCTCCTCCGGCTGCTCCACAGCCTGCTCCTGTGATGAATCCCCCTCAAGCAGCCGTAAATCATTCTCCTCCTCCAGCTCCTGTCCAGGGTGATGGATCCATGCTTGGAGGGATTATCTCCACAACTGCTCAAGGCATGGCTTTCGGCACGGGTAGTGCTGAGGTTGCTCCTCAGGCGGTGGATGCTGTTCTTGGACCCCGAACTATTCAGCTTGAAACCCTAGCTTCTCAAGTTCCTGGAGCTGCTTCTGTGCCAATGACACGAGCGAGCATTGTTCCATTTGAAGGAAAGCCATACTTCACAGTAATCATGGGAGAGAGTAATGTTCACCGTCATTTTTTAGTGGTAATTTCTCAATCCTTTTTCTTTTTTGTGCAACTCATAGGCCAAGAAAATCTTCAGGTTTGTATAATGAACGACACTTGGGATTCACATGCTATTAGGGGAGGACCTATGCCTCAAATTTGTTGAACAAACGATATTTTAGACCTTTTCCCATCAGCTGCCCTATTTTGCCCAAAAAAAAAAAAAAAGAAGAAGAAGAAGAAGAAAACATAGCAGCGTTCAAACTAGAGCCGAAAGGTAACGCCTGTTGCGCCGTCCTTCAGCTTTTGGCGGTCGTTGTGGAAGAGGCATGACCGCATGAGAAGAAGGAGATTAAAGTAATAAATACTTCAGTGATCACAACGTTAGCGCTTTTTACTTAAATCATATTTCCTATCTCTCTACAGATTCTGAAACGCGTGGGGTGCTGCTTTTAAGCTTATTAGTTTTTTTTTTCCCTTAAGTTGATGTTGAATATGAAGCATGTGATTATTTTATTATCTGAGCTATTCACATGATTTGATAGAACTTCTTCTTGAATATTAAGAATGTGATGATCTGAGATATTGTTTCTAATAAAATGTGTTCCAACTTTCTTTGGAGTTCATTATTTTGTTAAGTCTGAATTCTTCTCTTGCTTTATCTCTTTGCTTGTCTGAAAGCTTCCTATCAAATCGAGAAAAAAATCAGCGAGAAAAAATTTTTCCATCCATTCTTCGTTGTTCTTCATTTTTCATCGAAATTTTCTAATCAATCGTAAAGATTTTGTTTTGAATTATGTTTTTATTTTATTTTTAAAAATAGTCTATTTATATGCAAAATTTGCCCATCCTGAAATTAGAAATTAGAGACTGGTTCCGCCCATACATGCTATATATATATTTCATTTGAAGATTTTTTGATCTCCTTTGCATCGATATCTTTGATTAGATACTTTTGCCTAATTTCTCCTTATCCTTTTAAGTTTGCCCAGAAACATACAACGTGCAGACTAATTCAGTATCAGAACATAAAATAACTTATCGTTGAGAATTATTGTAATAAATAGCGATATTTAGCTTTCAATGTATCCACCATATTCAATTCGATTTGTATGAACATTTTTAATTTGAAAAAAGGAACAGTTTTGATTATACCATGTTTAGATGCATCGTTGAATGCAAATTGACTGTTTTACCTTACTTTCAGACATTTAATAGATTATCACTCTTAATATATATATATATATTAAGAGTGATAATCTATATACATATATATATATATATATAAATAAATAAAGTTTCTCTTTGTTGATCAAATATTAATTTTACCTACCAGGCTACAAATGTGTCACTGGATTTAAAGTTATTCTTGAGAAAAAATATCAATGTCATATTAGATAACTGAATAAGTCATTGGAGCTACAATATATAAATGAGAGGTTTGAACTTTTTAGTTTTGATTTGACAGATTGAACTTTCTGGCTTATTTTGCTTAAAGAAAATAGAAAGGATATTGAAGAATAAATCATTATTAATCATGTCTCGTGCACAAGCAAAATAGAATGTTTCCTCTTTAATTAAACTAATAAAATGCTAATTCTTTTTCAGGATATTCCAAAAAAAATTCATCAGTTTCTTCCACCATCTTTAGCGTGGATTGCACTTTGTTACGGAGGGAAGGAATGGTTTGTTAAATGGTACCCGAGTATAAAGGTTATAAGAGATGGATGGAAACAATTTGTGAGTGATAATAATTTAATGATTGGAGATGGTTGTGTGTTTGAACTAATGGATAACAAAGAACTGAAGTTCAAAGTTCAGATTCTCAGTGGAGAATTACCAGCTACTAAAGTTGGAAGTAGCATTAATTCTTCCATTATTATCGACTAAGCTAGATTTGTGCTATCACATTAAACATTTCATATAATTGTTAAATTTAACCTTTTATAGGTAAGTTTTTCTAAACTTTTTTTTGATGATTTTGCTTTGCTTGTCATGAGAAATGAAATCATGTTTTAGTGTGATATCTCAATTACAAAGTACAATATAACCTAGTAGTAAATCATGGGGCTGATTTTATTGGTGGGATAAAATTTATTAGCATATCATTAATTTAGAATTGTTTTATTACTATTTTTTAAGATAATAATAAAATTATCTCAAACAAAATATAAACTTCCATCAATATTATTCAAAAATCTAAGATTTGTCACTTTTTTTTTTTTTTTGGAGAAAGCTCACAACAGTTAATGATAATAAAAATTACAAGTTCTAAGAGAATCGAAAGCTTGCCAAAAAAATAGCATTTTGAAATAAAACCTGAGAGTTTAGGACCCCCTATAAAGGCAAATCAAATAAGAAAAACAACACAAAATCATAAAAGACAAGCACCAAAGTAAGCAAGCATTCATATCATTCATATCATCACTCCAAAAAAATAGGTAACAGGAGCAATCAAACAAATATTTTTTAATGATGTTGTCTTCACATTTGATATAAACAGAGCAATAACTAAAATCAATGGATGGCCCTCACTGTTATAGTCATCACATTATTAAATTAGTTTATTTGATATTTAATAAAAATTATTAAATAGTATATATGTTTTATTCTGTTAAAAAATTAGTTAATTTTTGGGGATTACACTTTATTTTTAACAAATTTATTGCATGTGCTCATTGCTAGAATTTAAAAAATAGAAGACTAAATTATTATACAAAACAAACTGTGCTTTCCTTATTGTTAGTGAAAATATATATACAAATTTTAATGTTAAATTTATCAATACAACTAATGAAATAGATTCAACATTTCATAGTTTTAGAATAAGGATTAATATTAATTAATAATAAAAAAATCAAAAATTTATTATATATATCTATATATATGTATATATATGTGTAAATATATTAGCACGGCTCCAAGTAAAGCTACTACCAGAGAAACCAATATCAGATAAATTACAATTAGAAATCATATCATTAAAATCATCCATAGCACCCACATTAGGAGGATTGCTCCCTCTCCTTTCACCCGCATGCGAAATGATATTAAAATCCCCACCAACACACCAAGGACCAGTAGAGTGTTGAGCAAAATCCGATAGACACCCCCAAAGAGGAGTTCTACCCACTCTAGTGGAAGCCGCGTAGACAAAAGAAGCATTAAAATTAAAACTATTATAAGAAATTTGGACATGAATAACTTGCTGAAAATCCGAAATAATATTGACAATAAGAGAATCTTTCCACAAAATCCAAATTTTGTTAGAACAGTTTGCAAAACTACTATTAAACCCCAAATTAGAAGCAGTAGAAATAATTTTATCAGAAGCAATAAAAGGTTCAAGCATAACCAACAATTGAAAGTTGTGAACACGCCTTAAGTTCCTAACCCTGGTTTTAGAATCCAACCCCCCAATCCCTCTCACGTTCCAAATCAGGGCTTTAATCATTAGAACCTTTGGTATTAGCTTGAGCCCTAGTGGAACGTGGTGTCTCCGATAACGGTGCTTTACCATTCTTTTTTTTTTTCTTATTAATCTAAGGAGATCCCTCCTCAATCTGTTTAGAAACATTATGAACGGCAGTAGAAGAGGAAACATTCGTCTGAGCAACCAATTTTTCCTTTTCAACAGAATTTTTAGCTAGAGCCACAAAGTTTTTCCCAATTATAATTTCCCCTTCTTCACACTCCTCCATCTCCTCATTGCCTTTTTCACACTTTTCACTATTAAGCAAGAAATTCGGAACATCATCCTTTTGAAGCATAGAGTCAACAGATATAAAAATATCAGGAATAACTTCACTATCTTCACCATTTTTACCCACAGATAAATCCTTCTCTGGAGAAATATTAAGAGGTTTTTCTAATAGCAAAAATTCATCCGGAGCAGTAGTAGAGGTAGTCCCAACCATCTGAACATTGGGAAGGTTCATTTCCGGATCCACCGGATTAGACGGATCCAAATTTTCGATTTCATTATTAGTATCACTCACAATTTCCACCTTTCCAATGGAGTTGTTGGAAACCTTCTTGTGCTCCGGGTGGAGTTTAAAACATTCAAAAATAGCATGACCATGTGGTTTACAATGGTTGAAAAAATCCGGTACTTTCTCAAATTCCACTTTTTGTAAATAAGCAAATGCTTTGGAGCCAACCCATACTTCCTTCGCATGCTTTTTCGTTATGTCAACCTCAACTAATACCCGAGCTACAGAAGGACGGGTTCTTGAAGCTGTAGCCTGGTCCGTCTGAAGGGGACGGCCAAAAATAGCACCAAGGGCATGTAAAATCTTAGAGTTAAAAAAATGAAGTCTTAAGTTCGGAAACGAGATCCAAATAGGAACAATCGGGGACTCTTCTTTGACATCAAAAAATGGCATCCATTTCAAAATACGCATTTGACAGTTGAGTATAAAATACGATCTATGGGCAAAAACACGGCTATAATCCAGATCATTTGAAAGTTGAATCGCCACATGTTTAGAATCTAACAAACCTACCGAATAAAATCCCGAAAGCTTCAGATTACCGAAAAAAGAGCGAATCGCATTTAGGTTAGGTCTCCGGATACCAAATTTCTCGACCAAAGTAAAACGAAATGGAGATGCAAGCTTTAAAACATCATCATCAGATATTAAGACAGCCGGTACCCCATTAAAAGTAGATTGAGTGAGTGAAGTTAGGGTATCACCTGACGAACCAGACAAAACTTCTTTAAATGACCGAGATTTAGTAGGAGAGTTAGCCTCCGAATCAGGATTAAAAAACCCCTTGTTTGCATCTTGAGCCTTAGAAGTAACATTACCCCAAGGCGTAGCGGAAGAAGCTCCCGCCATCGCAAACTGGCCCAAAGGGCCGAAGTCAGTTTACGAGCACCAGCAACGAAGTAGATCCGAGCAAAAACACACAGAGAAACTCCAGAAATGATCGAACAGCGAAAGCAAGAAGAAACCCTAAAATCGCTCGAGCGGCGCTTAGGGCGAGAGGCTTGATAGAATTCTGTTCAATAATGATTGGGTTAGCAAATTTCAATCTACTAAAGTTCATCATTTGAGTAGAACTTTATCTGATCATGCGCCTCTTCTCATGTATGTCTCTGCTAATAAAGTTATGCCCTCTTTAGTTTTTAGATTTCAGAATATGTGGATTAACCACTCTGATTTCATTAAGGTTATTTCTGCCAATTGGCATGCCAATGTTTTTCCCGACAACAATGTTCATGGTATGTCTAGACTTTGGGCTAAGTTGAGTAGAATTAAACAACTTCTTAGATGGTGGAATAAGCATGTTTTCAAAAAATATTTTTGATAATATTAAGGAAGCGGAAGAGAATGTTCTAAGGTGGGACAATGTTTATCAAGAGAATCTGTCTGATACCAATCATTCTAATCTTGATAATGCCAAACTTAATCTCTTTAATTTGCAAGATCAGGAAGAAATTTTCTGGAAACAGAAGGCTTCTTCTTCCATCCTTTTGGAAGGGGATAGAAACACTGCTTTTTTTCATGCTTTAGCTAATAAAAATAGAATTAAAAGTCACATTAATAGGTTGGTGGATAACAATGGTGATGTTTATGATACGAATTAGTCTATTGGGAATTCTGGTGTTGATTTTTTTAAAAAAAATTTCACTACGAGTAATATTACTAGTCCTATTCCTATTTCAAATGTGATTCCTAAGCTGCTTAATGATACTGATAATGTTTTGCTTACTAAACTACCTATGGAAGATGAGATTTGGAACATTATTAATGATATGAATGTGGATTCGGTGGCTGGGCCGGATGGTTTTACTACGAAATTCTTTATTAAAGCTTGGGATATTATTAAAATTGATGTGATTGAGGCTGTGAAGGATTTCTTTAAAGGTAATCCTTACCCAAAATTTTTTACCTCTACTAATATGGTGCTTATTCCTAAGAAAGATAACACAACTTTTTGGAATGATTTTAGACCTATTAGTCTTTGCACTTTTTTTAACAAGCTTGTGTCCAAAATCATTGCTTCTAGATTATCGTTAATTTTACCTAATATCTCTTCTAACCAAACTAGTTTTGTTAAAGGCAGGAGCATTTTTGATAACATTTTGTTAGCTCAAGAGATTGTTCATGATATCAATGCTAAAGGGACTGGTGGTAATATTCTTTTTAAACTTGATATTACTAAGGCTTATGATAATTTAAATTGGGATTTTCTTTACAATATTCTATCCATGTTGGGTTTCAATCAAATTTTGTGTTGCTGATTAAAAATAGCATTGAATATTGCTTTTTTTTTCTGTTATCATAAATGGTAGTAATCATGGTTTTTTTAATTCTAAGCACGGCCTTAGACAAGGGGACCCTCTATCCCCATCTCTATTTATTATTGCTATGGAATATCTTTCTAGAGGGCTTGAGAAACTTTATAGAATGTATCCCAGTCTTAATTTCCGCACTTTTGGGGGTTTCCCTGTTACTCACCTTAGTTTTGCGGATGATTTTATCATATTTTCCAATGCATCTATTAAAAATGTAAAAATTATTACTCAATTTTTAGCTGCTTTTCAGAATATTAGTGGCTTATCCATTAATACCGATAAGAGTAACTTTATTACTGGCAAATCTGTGAACATTGGTAGGTTGGGGAAGATCAAAAGAGTTTGTGGCTTTAGCCCTTCTTCTCTTCCTATTAAATACCTTGGAACTCCTCTTTTTAAAGGTCGTAAAAGGTCTTTCCTTTTTGATAGTATTTTTTCCATATTTCAAAGGAAATTTCTTAACTGGTCGTCGAACTTTCTTTCGTTTGGTGGTAGATTAACTTTGATTAAAAGTGTGCTTACTTCTATTCCGATTTTTATTTTTCATATGTTACATCCGCCCATTACTGTTTGTATGAGAATGGAAAAAATGATAAACAAGTTTTTTTGGGGTGCTACCAACAATAAATCTTGCATTAATTGGGCAAAATGGAGAAATCTTTGCGGAGTTTTTAAAGAAGGATCTCTTAATTGTAAATCCATTGCTGACACTGTGCATACTTTTTCTCATAAGCTTTGGTTTGGTTTTAGAGCCAATAATAGTTTATGGGCTAAATTTATGAAGATTAAATATTGTAAAGGTCTTAATCCTCTTGTTTGCCACTACAAAAATTCTGACTCTTTGGTTTGGAAGAGATTGTGCAAAATCAAATGGGAGGCTGAGAAGTATATTTAATGGGGTGTTGGCTATGGTGAGGTTTCTTTTTGGCAAGATAATTGGATGGGTCCCTCTTCGATTGATGATTATCTCAATACTCATACTATTGATAATACTAGAGTCAAAGATTTTTTTCTTAATGGGGATTGGAATAGAACTAAACTGTATGAGGTTGTTCCTCCTGTTATTTTTGAGAAAATTATTCAGATCCCTTTACAAGTTCATCATATTGATAAAATCATGTTTAGATTTTTGGCTTCTGGTAATTTTAGCTTTAAAACTGTTTGGGATGATATTAGAAGTAAGAATGAGGTTTCTCACATTTTTAGGTCTCTTTGGCATAACACCATTCATTTATCTTATTCTTTACTTGCTTGGAGATGTCTCAAAGGTTTTTTGCCTGTGGATACCAACTTATGGAAGAAAGGTTTTAATTTTGCTTCTAAATGCCAATGCTGCTTCAATATTGAAAGTATACAACATGTATTTGTGAGTAGTATTATTGCTAGTAGAGTTTGGCACCATTTTTTTAACCTGGCTCATTTAGATAATTTTAATATCAATTGCACGTTGCCGAAAATCTTCGATATCTGGTTTACTAAAGGTAAAGGGCATATTCACTACTTAATTCCTATTCTCATTATTTGGTATATTTGGAAAGCTAGGAATGATTCTAAACACAATGAGATTGAGATTTTTTCTAATCAAATTATCACCAATGTGAGAAATAAGGTGCTGCAATTGATTGCTGTGAAGCTTATTTCTCCCAAAAATTTTACTAATGCTAATCTTTTGGCCGAGTATTTTGGTATTGCTAACAGTGGCAATGGATTCAGTAATAGGGATCGGATTGTGAAATGGCTGAAGCCTGTTCAGCCTTATATTAAATTGAATACTGATGGTTCAGTTGGGAAGTCTTCTGTTGGCATGGGGGGCATCATTCGGGATTCGTCTGGTAATCACATTGCCATGTTTACTGGCCCTCTTATTACGGATTCTGTTTTAGCTGCTGAGCTTTTGGGTTTATCTCATGGCTTAGAGGTTTGTTTAAGATGGGGATTTCAGTATGTGAGCATTGAAATTGATTCCAAACTGGCTATTCAAGCTATTTCTATTAATACTGCGCCTTTTCCTCAGGTTTTTTATATTATCCGCAAAATTAAGTCTTTGCTTTCTAGCATTACCTTTAATATATCCCATATCTATCGTGAAGGTAACTCTTGTGCGGATTGGCTTGCTAACTTAGGCTCTATGAGTGATGGCTATCAGGATGTGCCTGTTTTAGATCCTCCTTCTCCTCTGAGAGGGATGATTTCTCTGGATAAATTAGGCCTATCTTACATCCGTCATGGTTGATCCTTTGGTGTTTTACCTCTTGCAGTTTGCTGTTTCTCTCTTCTGCTGGTTTGTTATTAATTCTTGCTGGGTTTCTATAACGAATGTCCGGTATTTCTATAATCCCAGTATTTCTCGGATGAAGGATATTGTTTTTAAGCTAAAGTTTATTTATAATTTGCTGCATGGTTGTTTTCCGTATTGGTATCAAGCCTACCTTTCTGTGTATGGTGCTTTGAACCTGGTTGTTTATATCTCCGGGTTGATTCTTGATGATGCTAACTGGGATGCTTACCTGTACGTCCAGTATCGGTTGGTTGAGATTAATGCTATGCTGATTGTTCATCACAAAGTGTTGTGTTTTTGGTTCTGGATTGGTATCAGGAATTTTGGAGTTGGTTTCATGTTAATCAGGGTGTGTGCGAGAGTGTTATCATGGTTCTCGGGCATGTCATTGGGTTTAATGGTAAGGCCTTAAGTGTGAATGCTTGGAAGGAGGGCCGGAATAGCTGGAGATCTGATGATAATTTTGGTTCTCAGGACAGTATGTCGGGGGGTTGTTACGTCAATAGGAACAATTGGACTTTCAAGGAGGTTAATGGGTCTGGAAATTATGTCAACTATTATCTTACTAATAGAATATTTTGGAGTATCTCTTGCAGGGACTTTTTAAATTTTATATCAGAGAGCTTTAATGCCCGCAAGGTACTCTTACTTTTTGCTTTGTACTTCTCTATTTTTGGCTATCTGTATTTTTGCACGAAGATTGAGTTGAACAGGATTAATATGCTCTTCCTCTTTTGGGTGCTGTCGACTAACAGCCCTAGGTTCTTCTTTCGGTTTTCTTGTAATCGTAGATTAAGGAACTTCCGGCTCTTAGGAAATTTTGTTTATTTTTTGACTGTAGCTCTGTGGAGCATTAGCGAGCTGGAGGTTCCTTTTAAGGACCTTGTAACCGTTTTTTGGATTCAACGCGTAGGCCCCTACTGCGGGTTTTAACTTATATATATATATATATATTGTAAGATAGAAACATGCTTCATTATAATAGGAGAGACACAAATTTTTTAGAAATTATGATAATAAATATGAATAGAAATTAATTATCGCTTAGAGGTTTGTAAAAAATAATTTCATTATTGTTGCATGGCATGTAAAAATTTATCAACAAAATATCTAAGAAAATTTTCATTATAATATATAAAATATGTGTAATAAGTAGATGTGAATAAAATGTAAAAATTTGAGAATATTTTTCTTAAAATATTAAATTATACCAATTTTTTTTATGAGATCAAATTAAAAACTTACAATTACCAATAGTTGTAAATTTTTTTTAAAAATTCAAATAAATATAAAAAGAAAGTATAAAAATGATAAATTAATATAGATAATTATAACATAAAATTAACATTAAAGAGTTCATATAATTTATATGTGAGAGATTTAATATGATTTTAGTTCTAACTTTATTATATGCACATTAAATACAAGTTAATAAACTTTTGAAAATAAAAATGTATATTTTGATTATTTTAATTATATTTTATTTAAAAATGAAATAATATTAAGTTCATATATAAATGAATAGAGATACAATGTTAAGACTTATATGTCAATTTTAGCATCATTGATAAGTAATATGCATCTAAAAGATTAAGATGTGGATGAACATTTTATTCTGTCCGGATTATCTTTAGCATATAATCAGGAATTGTTAAATTTAAATTATCATAAAAGAAAAGGCCTAGCACATCAAAGCCGGGAAAAATTAAGAAAATATTGAATTGATATGACAACTATTAGCATAAAGCATGCGCATAAGAAGATTAAAAGAAAGCCTAAAAAAAAAATTCAGGTAAGATCAAGCAAAAGATGTATAACAATTAACTTTCCCAAGGTATAAAGTACTACAACAACAATAAGAAGCATTCCTACTACGTCAGACCAACTACATCAATACTTATTCTCCATTGTATTATGTTAAAAGTTAATTTTTTTTATTTAAATCTAATAAAATAGTAATAATTTTAATACTTTCTAACCAAGTCTCTTTAGGCTTACCTCTATCTTCCTTGACACAGGCGAAAACTAATACATTTACTCTACTAACAAGATATCAGCAATGTACAAAGTACTGGATAATTAATTTTTGTGGTGGCAAGGTAGCTTAATTTTAAATTATTTGCACCACCAACAGTGTAACAACAAAATATAATAATAAAAAGCCACATAAATAAATTTGTGCATATCCCATCTGGATGAACATGATAAATACATTGACATTTAGACATTGTTATGAAAGATAAAATTGTCAAATAGTACAACCAAACACTTAGCTAAACAAGAAATGCGTGCCAATCCATATAACTCAACCAAAATGAAATGGATATGCATATTAAAGTTTGAAACTCAAGCTTTCTTTCCCTTATAATCACGAAAGCTCTATAACAAAAATATCTAATGGCCAGCTTCTGAAATATATAATTTTTTTTTTTGAAAAAAAAAAGTGAAAATCTTTTGCTTGTAATCAATTCTTTTGCACCAGTAAAATCATAAAACAAAATTTGAACTAATTATTTTGATCCAACCAAAAAAATATAACTACTTAACTTGATGTAATCATGTATAATCTAGTATCGTTACTACATCTAAGCATTTAACAAATTTGAATTAAGCAAATATAACTAAACTTATCTGAATAAAAAAAAAATAAAGAGCATGTCACTCGAATCTTTGCTTCTGAAATCAATATCACAAATAAAAATACATAGCATATCATTCGGATGGCATATACCTATCTATCTCATAGGATGCCACACTCTTCCAACGCTTTCTTCAAAAGGAAGATCAAGATCATTCATTCTCTTCAACCCTACCAGGTAAATGTTTGAGTTCAAGATTTTCAAGATGGATGTTTCCTTCAGCATGAGAAGCAATTAACCATTTGTACAATAACAGACTTTCCAAATAAGATGGACCATAATATAAGAAAAATTTATAATGCTTGAAGCAAGCATAATGGTTTAGATTATAAAATCAAAACTATATAATCTTTCACTTTCATTGATAATACATAATGCATGATGATACTAATAAAAATGATGAACCGGTATTTATAAGAGGAACATAAACAGAATCAATCAAGAAAACATAAAGGCTACCGAGAGAAATCACCAATAAATCCAATAAATCAATGGCAGCTAATAAATACTCCTAAGATTTAAGCTTTCGACTAAATCAACAAGCAACATGGAGTGTTAGGCCTCACCAAATGTATAAACCAAATCTCAAATGGTGAAATTCAGCTGTACTAGCAACAAATTAAAATAGCTCTAGAAAAGATTCAAGAGACTGAAGAATACTAATTCTGCAGTAACTATGGAGACTGAAAATATCACAGGAAACATCTTCATGGTGAATCAGTGTTGACCTCTACAAATAAAACCATGCGAAAAGAGGCGAAAACGATGATTTAGGCAATGCATGCATTGATGAAACATATCACTAAAGGGGTCAAATGACCACCAAATGCCAAACGGATGGTATCGTTGCGATGAGGACACTGAATTTTGTTGGGTCAAGGCCCCTCGCAATTGAATCAGATGAGATCGGTCAAAAGGGACGATAGATACAAAATTAAAGCGCGAGGCTGATCAAACGTTGTCAGATCGACAAACAGACTTCGTCGTTGCGTCCGGAATGTTGTCAACCTCTAAAGCTATATTTTGTTTTTTCAATTTGAAGCATCCAGATTGGTGGCAAAAATCATGAGAAAACAACACGAATTTCAAGGAATCATTGTAAACGAATGTTATACCACTAGTGTTGTTATTACTTATTTGCCATCTTACTGTCTTTATATACACTTTACTGTACATTGTATCATTCGTCTAATTCAATAATATTTCCATTTCTCCTCTTCTCTGTTCTGCGTTTCTTGCTCCGTCTACCTCCATTCTCTGCTCCATTCGGCTGTTCTAACATGGTATCATGAGCCAATCTATGGGAGATCAAGATTCGACGCATTCTCACCCTCCCTCCTCTCCCGCTCCCTCCGGCGATTCTTCTCCAGAGATCCACATTCTGCCGCAGCTCAAGTTCCTAATCTTCAACATCAAGAACCTCGTCCCCAACGCTCTCACCACCGAGAACTATGCCATTTGGCGCATTCAGCTTCTTCAACAATTCACGGCAAATGGTTATGCCGGGCACCTCACCGGCACCACTTCTTGCCCACCCGACACCACCTCTCAGGCATCTCAGCGCTGGCATCTAGCGGATAACAATCTTCTTTCCTCACTCTTCTCAACCATTTCTCCTACAATTCTCCCTTACGTCATTTCTTGCACCACTGCTCATGACGTCTGGCTTGTTCTTGAACGGCGTCTCCAGCCTACATGCCGATCCCGTGTCATTCAGCTCAAGAATGAGCTACACCACGTTCAAATGCAGAACAAGACCATGCAAGATTATCTCAATCACGTCAAATCCATCGTCGATAATATCTCTGCCTCCGGCTCCAATGTAGATACGGAAGATGTGATTCTACACATTCTTAACGGGCTTCCGTCTACCTACAATTCGTTCAAAGCAGCTATCCGCACGTCTCCCCTACCGATGACTCTTGATAATCTTTATTCCCTTCTGTGCAGTGAAGAGATTAACGTTAATCAAGAGAACTCCCGCGATGCCTCAAACACCTCTGGTAATACTGATTTCTATGCCATGTCTTCTAACCAATCCAGGAATCGTCCTCCACGTCGCACTGGCAAGAATCGGAACAACATCACCGGACAAGCTCAGCCTCAACTCCTTCAGTCAGCCAACACACCGAACCAGATCCCTCAAAACTCTGCCCGCCCAACTTGTCAGATATGCAACAAAATTGGTCACATAGCGTTAAATTGCTGGCAACGTTCGAATCCTCGCTTCGCACCGACAAATCCCAGGTCCCTGACAGCACTTCTTGCTCAACCTCATATGTCCCCCTCTCAAGATTGGATCGTCGACTCAGGCGCCTCAAACCATCTCACACCAGATCTCACCAATCTTCAATATCCCGCACAGTACAACGGCCAGGACAGTGCCTCCATAGCTAACGGGTTACAAATTCCCGTTGCTCACTCCGGCCAAGGCCTCCTTCCATTACCCGATACGTCTCGTAAGCTTTACTTACGCAACATTCTTCATGTTCCAAGTTTATCCCATAATCTTTTATCTGTTTCTAAGTTAACTAATGATAATCCGGTATCTGTAAGTTTTGACGCTAATGGTTTTAAAATAAAGGATTGCAAGGACCACCGTCTTCTTCTTCGTGGGCATCTTCGTGACGGTCTCTACCAAATTCGTCGCCCAGCTTCCTTCAACTCAACTGCCCTCCACGTTCAAACAAGCAAGGAAAACATCTGGCATGCACGCCTTGGTCACCCTCACCATGGGATTCTCAAAGAACTGTCACCACTTATTCCAGAACTTTCACATTTCTCTAAAAATTTTTCTTGCACTTCTTGTTCTGTAGCTAAATGTCACAAAATTCCATTTAATAAAACTAATTTTGTGTCCTCTGCTGCGTTTGACCTTGTCCATTCGGACGTTTGGGGTCCTGCCCCGTTAAATTCAATGGATGGCTTTCGGTATTTTGTACTATTTATAGATGATTTCACGCGTTATTCTTGGATGTACCTCATGAAATCTAAACAGGAAACGTTCTCAAAGTTTAAGCTGTTTCTGCAACTAATCCAAAACCAGTTTCACAAGACTCCGAAAGCTCTCCGGTCCGACGGCGGAGGCGAATTTACTAGCCACGAATTCACTGATTTCCTCCAACTACATGGTATACAACGGCAGCTCACCTGTCCGCACACGCCAGAACAAAATGGGATCGCAGAATGGAAAAATTGACATTTACTCGATCTTGCTCGCACCATGCTCCATGCTGCAAACCTGCCCGCTCTTCTCTGGGCAGAAGCCGTCTCCACCGCAAATTATCTGGTCAACCGCCTTCCTTGCTCCTCCATTGCACACCAAATTCCCTTTCATCGCATACACGGCCATCCTCCCTCCTAGGCGACAAAAAAATAGTGAAACCTGAAGAATTCTATATCTGATTAGCCTCACACGCTAGAACTTCTTCTTTGATCTAAAATCATTAAATCATATATATTGAGTTTATAACGCCCAACAAGTCACTAGAACTCTATTACTAAACTTAAAAAAAAGGAAAGAAATAGTATGCATGAATTCATTCAGTTCATAACTGTGTAGGTTAATATAATTATGAATTTATGTATAAACAGTAAAACACATATAGTAATAGTGAAAACTGTAAGGCCTGTAAAATAGTAAAGTACATATGTCAAAGCTATAAACCATCTTTCTCAAACCAAGCGTTATAATATAATAGTGTTATCAAATCAATAAATAAATCATATAAATTAATAAAATTAAAGTATCTATGAAGACTGTCAGAAACTCATGACAATTTAGTACTATCAATAAATTATATAAGGGTATATACATTATGTTTAGCTATTCTATATCAGTATTTAATCATGTGCTTAGTAACAATGATTCAATACCATTAATTAATATCAGTATCTGATATGCATGCTAAATTAGTCATATTAAACAAGCATGAAATTCTGACTTGTGTGATATTTTTCCAGTAACATTAAATCAGTAATAGTTGGCTTTCATTATCAGAGTCATTACTCTTGTCCATCGATACAATAATTACTCTTTATAACTCTCAATCCGTAAATCACATGAATTAGTAGAGGACAACACAACAAGAAAAAATATTTAAAAGAAAGCCTCTCAGCCAACCATCGTGTACACATAGAAATCATTCTCTAGCCAACTTCAACAATTGATCAACCATTCATATTTTGTACGCATAATATTGTAAAAAGTAATACCAATAAGTTATTACACATGCTTGTACTCATGCACAATACTTGCATGCATTAATACTTTAATAGTGTTCTATGCAAATCATATAAAATGCAATAATTCTAATTTTAATTGATGAAAATACAAAATCATCTACTACTACATACAAAAAGTTATATGGTATCAGCATCACAAAATTAAAGAAATACAAATAAAATCAATTTGGGAGAAATGAAATGGTAGAAATTAAATATTTTAAAAATATAAATATGTTTGAAGTCTTAACTGAAGACAATGAAGCAATGGCTAGTGGCATCAGCTTGACTCAACTTTACTGAAAGCTCTGAAACCTGGCCAACGTAATTGATATCCTAATGTCTTAACTTGAAAGACAAGATACTTCCCCACACTAATTGGAAACTATATAAAATAATGATTGCACAGGTCAACATCAAATCATAAAGAATTAAAAAAAAAAAAACTTGTATGGATATAGTCCAATACTTGCACGCTAACTTTCTTCCGGCCATCACTTCTCTCATATATATAATCCATGCACTCGTAGTATTTTGTTGCGTTGCTCTTTGGTTTCCTTAAGGTTTTTTGTTTTGCCTTTTTTTTTCTTTGTTAGTGCTCTCTTTCTCTAAGTTAAGTTCAGAAGGTAGAAACAAAGAGCAAATGGACTTGTTCTTGTTCCCTACTTGGACCTTAATGATAGTGCATCTCCGTACAGCTACGACCAACCAAAACTGCAGCAACTTGTCAATAGTGGAAGAGATTATTTTATGCGGATACTGGGTGGATATTTTCATCCAGTTTTCTCTTTATCTACAGTAAAAGTGTAATTACTGTAGCAGCTGTATTTTGACTCTACTTTTATTGTAGACAGAGAGAAAATCGAACGGTTCTTCCCGTCCGATGTGCGCACATAATAAAAAGTTCAATAGTGGACGTATTTCTACACTTTCAAACAAATTTTTACAAAAGCTTTGTTCAGTGTGGTCATTAATTTAGGTGATTAAATCAAAATGAACTGAATATCACGCATATGATGCGCATATTTAGCAGGCAAGCCTGGCAGAGACAAAAGCTGAACATTTGCTTCCCCAAAAATACTAGCTTGTTTATTCAAGAAGCTTAGATATAAATATAAGCTCGCAGAGAGAGTTAGAATCATTGGAAAGCACATAAAGAGAAGCACATAAGTTGAGAATATTGATTAAATTATATCCTTGATAAAGTTATCCATTGATCCCTATATCTACATGCAGTGCGTCCAAAGAGATGATGACAAGTTGTTACACGGTAAAGGCTTCGTCTTTCTCAAGAAGAATTCTGAGACTTGCATGCATTCTGTCTGTTGCTTCCGAGAAGACATGTGAGAAGAACACAAAGCTCTGGTCATCAAAGTAAAGAATGTAGGCTTGCAAAGCATGTGCTCATCAAACCCAAAAAGTTAACTTTAGTATTCATTTGCATGTAGTTGATTAGGATCCTGCATATGCATGTAATGATACAATAGACTAAGAAATGATAATTTTGGTACTCATACCATAAACATGAAGTGGCCAAGAAGATGAAGACATGATGCTTTGGGTAACGAGCTTAATTAGTGTAAAAAATGGAAGGTACGCAAATCATCGCATGAGGGAAATTATTCTGTGGGGAGTTCGAATGAGAAAATCGTCCGGACATGTGAATGTAAACACATTGTATATAGTATGTGTACACAGATGTGACTTACACTATACACAATGTTTGTGCACCGAAATATTATGATATGAGTCAAAATTAGCTCAAAAGTACTATCATACCCTAGTTTCATATATATCTTATTTTGCTCATGACCAACATTGCGCGGCCTTCATGAGTTTCTCTTGTAACAACTCTCTCCAAAATCTTCACTCTTCTCCCATCCTCTAGCCGTCCTATTTTATACGTTGAACTTTAAATCCATTTTCTTACTCCCCTTTAGATGATGTCGCTCTTGCGGCCTAGCCTCCCTCTCTCTGTTGATTGTTGCCCTACTTCGCTAGCGCAAACTGGCCAACCACAACATTTAAGATTATTTCTCACCTCTCACTCTCATTTGCTCCAACCACGGCATCTCCGACTCTTGTTCAATTATACTTTTATCTAATCATCTATATATTTCATTATGAGTTGTTACAAAATGGATGAGTAACATATTCTTGATTGCCTCATTTTTTTTTAACTATTTTTACATGTTTGTTGATATCTCTTTCTCTCTCATATATTTTATTCATCACAACCTCCTCCTTCCAAAGCATCTTCACAACCAAGTTTTACATAACTTCCTAGGATGTTGAATCTCAATGTCAACTTAATTATAATGGTGTAGTACTCAAATGAAATGTTATGAACATAGGATAGTTAGATTAATTTCAACGAATTTGCTACTCAACAAAATTAATATAATCATTAATTATAGAAGGACATCACAATATCTAGGGCATAATTTCTTCTATTAGGATTGAAGCTATCCTTCTAGAAGCTTTTTTGTGCATCCAATTAAGTATCCAACACAATGATCAACCAATTAAACATGTTCATAATATTTGAATTTATGTACTCCATAAGTTATAGGCTTCACTTGTGATAATTTTTTATTTTTTATTTTTTGCTTTAAAGAATTTTTTGTACTAAAAAAATACTGCAAAAATAGTAAAAAATGGTCTCAAACAAAATTAACCTTAATTAGTATTAACAAAAGCAACAACTGCCTCCAAGATAATGTACGTCTTATCAAAATTTGAGACACTAAGACTTCGTTTGGAACAGCTTTCCTTTCACTTTCTATAAAGAAGCTTTTTAGAAAACAACAACTACAACAAGAAATTTTTGTACTATAAAATTGTTTTAGAAAACAATAAAAATGCTGTCCAAATAAAACCTAAACACCACTCGAAAAACTAACTAAAAAGCAATTGAAGTACAAAAACTTTTATTTAAGTTAATGAGTTTATCTCAATTAAGAGATTTCCAAGGGTATATAACTTTAACTATTACAGGAAGCATGCTGAAGAATATGAAGATGATGTGGTAATGATGATGACTAGTTAGTTTTTTTTTTTTAATTATTATAAGTTTTTATATTTTGTTTTAAAGAAACACAAGTTAGAGCTATTGCATATATAGATTGTTGGTGGTATTATTGTGAATATTTACTAATTTGATCATAAATGTTGTATAATTTTTTGTTAGAACTTCTCATGCTAGCTATTTGGGTTCTTTAAATATGTGAAATTATTATAAAATTTTGTGTATTGGTTACTTTTGCATAATTGCAAGTATAGAAAAAACAGAAGCAGACATTGGTTGTATGTTATGTGGCCTACTGCAACCATTTTATAATTACCATAATGGATCGCCAATTGATGCATGCAAGTCGAGCTTCGACTAGCCAGACCTGACATATTTGCGACCCATATTTGAAATAGTTTTGTAGACCTATGCTCTTAGTCCAATCTTGTCACAAAAGCAATTGGTTTGTCACAAAAGCTGAAATTAGAGAGAGCTTGAGGATATGAAGAATTTTAGACCAGCATTTGATTACTAACATCAATGAACATTGCTAGCAAATATAGTCGTTCAACTATCATTAGTTGATCGTCATCATCTAATCATTGTAGGCTAACCATTGATCACTACCTGAACAATCATCACATAACTGCATTTTCAGATAAACGTACGCTCAGGTACATAGGGCCGCAACATTCCACAGTTGTACCTAAACTCACCCGAAATAAAATAAAATAACTGATAAATTAGTTCCATTTAAATCATTGAATATGGTTTAATTAGGTATTTCATTTTGAATTGTTGTTTGATTTACTGAAAAATAAATAATAACTGAAATGAAATGTTGTTTAATTTTAAAGATGTAATATATTTGAATATTTTAAGGTTATTTGAATGAGTGTAAAATAAATGCATGTGATTAAATCTTTTGTTTGGATTGGACAAATATTTGATCCCTTACCGCACAAATTTAACCCTTTTCAATTCATAAAAATGGATAATTTGGTGGTGGGGGAGAATTATCAAAACAGTCAAGTTTTCATAGGACAAGTGTTTATTCGAGTAAAAGCATGCAAAGGAGAGTTCTCATTACAGGAAAATCAAGTATTATCGACAGATTTTCTGGCGGACATTTTTTCATTTTCCGACGGATTTAAAAGTTTTCCGGCGGATTTCCGGCGAATATATTTTTCGTCTGAAAAACGAGCGTTAGAAAAATATTCGAGTGAAAAAAATTCGCCGGAAAATTTTTCAAGCGGAATTTTGCCGCCGGAATAATAAAAAGAAATTAAACCACAAAGCCGTCAGCCTGCGACATCTACAACCCGCATAAGCAGCCTGCCGCTCTGCCCGGCCCGGCCGTGTGAGGCGCACTGCCCAGCAGGCCCACAAGCAGCTCGTACCAGCGTCTGCTATCTCGATCACTCCCGCGCGCGTCCCCGCCTGGATTCGAACCCCCTACCTCTTGAAAGGATTTCATAGAGCCTTCCATTTTGTTGCAGAGCAAAATATATTCTTATATTATATATTTTCTATTTAAATAACATTAGTTGTATTAAAATTAATAAATAAGCTATGAAATTAATATTTAATAAAAATAAATTATTAAATCAATATTTAATTAATTAGTAATTTAATAACTTTTTTAATTATTTAATTAAGAATACATTAAAATAAAATATTTAACGTATTATAATTAAGAAAAGTTATTAAATTAATAATTAATTAAAATAAGGCATTAAGTTAATAATTAATTAAAATAAATTATTAAATTCGTAATTAATTAAAATTAGCTATAAAATTATTAATTTTTTAAATTACGAAAATAGTTTTTTCCAAAAATTATTAAAATCTATCAAAAAATCCGCCGGAAATAAATTTGTTGGAAATCCGCCAGAAAATCCGTCGGATGTTTGCCGTAAAATCTGCCGGTAATAGTCAATTTTCTCGTAGTGTATTATGGTCTAAGTAAAGAAGTTTACATATATATATATAAGATGAATTATATGAGTTATCAAAGTTTTAATATGAAAATTTTAAAAAATGCACAAAAATTTATTTTTCATACATAATTGAGGAAATGTCGTCAGAGATTAAATGTTGGGAAACTATAGTTGGGTGGCAGTAGTCTAATAATGATGGTCGAGAGACTGTATGGGTGACAGTAGTTAAGAGATCATATTCAAGCAATAGTAGTCGCAAGATCCTAGTTGGGCGAAAATATTTAGGGATCATAGTCATGTGATTATAATCAGGAGATTATAGTTGAATGATGACAATTCGACGGTGATTGCTTAATACAAGTAGTGGAATGATATTGGATGGATAGTGATGGTTCACTAGAGGTGGTCGGATGTTAGTGGTCTGGTGGTGACCATTCAATGATGATGATTAAACGACGATGGTTGGATGAAGGTGGTCAAATGGTGCGTGTTGATCGAATAGTGTTGGTCCAGTGAAGGCATTTGGATAGTCGTGGACTAACAGAGGTGTTTGGACGATGTTGGTCTGATAATGGTTTTCCAATGAGGGTTTTTGTACAACATATGTCCAATGGTGAAGCTCTCTCCAATTTTAAGTCAAGGTCCGAGCACAAGCTCTAGGTCCAAATTCTCCCTCATGAAGTGAGTGGAAATCTATTTATAATTTCCTAGACTAGCACTATTCATAAATATAGCAAGAATTTATAATACTCTATTAGACATTCCATGATAATTCCCTTTATTATAAGATATTTTCTGAATTTAAATGTCTTAATGATAGCAAAACTAAGAAACCATGAGCTTGTTAGATTTATCTCGTAAAAATGCTCGAGCTAATTATAAGTATGTAAGATTCGGAGATAATTTGATATCCTAATTAATGTCTCGAAGTTTTCAACACGTGCACTCTGACTTTTTTCTTTTAAAGGGTAAAAAAATTCTAATATGAGTTTAATTTTACGGTATTTTATGCTTGTAATCTCTATGATAAATTAAAACTCTAATCTTTTCTTAAAAGGGTGTTGAGTGCCTTTATAAAAAAATCAAATTTGGAGGCGATAGACTATTTGTAGTCCTTACAATGACTCTTATGGACGGAATCATTTTCTTATGGCAAAAATATCTTAAACGGATTTTTTCATCTAATTAATAATCCAATTTTTATTAAGTTCGTTATTTAAGATGAGCCATTTCCATCCACAAGTATAAAAAATTTAAAAAAATTTCAGGTCTCCATTTATAATAAATTAGATCTTTTTATATTTATCACATGATAATATGACATGTGATATTGATTGCACCCAAAAATATTTGAGAGAGTTTTAAATTTATCTTGCTCCACTTTGGCCTACTTTTAATGGCCTATGAGCAGAAAAATTATTCTGTGCGGATAGTAATGAGTTTCTTGAGAAGAAAGAAGATATAGAATGAAGAAACGAAGATTAAAATTGAAAGAGAAATCTATTCTGTTTAACCTGGCTTATTACAAACTATTTATAGACTTAAGATACATCGGAGATAAATTCTAGAATAGTACTTTCTTGATGCTACACTATGAGCCGTATAAGTGGCTACACTAACAGCCCCCCGCAAATTAATCATTCTAATGGTTGAATGGTTAATTTGTTTAGGAGCTCTTGGAATCTAGTAACAAGTAAT
This sequence comes from Dendrobium catenatum, assembly GCF_001605985.2. NCBI lineage: Eukaryota > Viridiplantae > Streptophyta > Magnoliopsida > Asparagales > Orchidaceae > Dendrobium > Dendrobium catenatum. Next base: position 130,264 of record NW_021420229.1, read on the forward strand.
GGCTTGGTAAGTATGTCCGCTATTTGATCTGTGGTACTGACATGATGAACTGAAACTTCTTTTTGCTTAATATGATCACTGATAAAGTGATAGTCTATTTCGATGTGTTTGGTGCGTGCATGAAAAACTGGGTTGTTAGCCAACGCAATTGCTGAAGTGTTATCACAAAAGATCTTCGTTGGCTGACTTTGTGGAATACGAAACTCGGCAGCTAAGCGTCTTGTCCAGAGAATGTCCGAAGTGGCTGAGGACAATGCCCGGTATTCGGCTTCGGTGGAGGATTTCGCCACCGTCGTTTGCTTTTTAGCTGTCCAAGAGATGAGAGTTGTGCCGAGGAACGTGCAGTGTCCAGAAATGGACTTACGGTCGTCTGAATCCGAGGCCCAGTCAGCGTCGGAGTAACTGCATAGCTGAAGTGAACCATTGCGAATGGGAAGTCCGTAGTGAGACGTTCCTTGCACGTATCAGAGCAGCCTCTTGAGATCTTGGTAATCGCAGTCCCTTGGTTGATGCATATGTTGACATATGCATTTGTAGCGAATGCGATGTCGGGGCGAGTGATGGACAAGTATTGCAGGGAACCAGCAAGCTTCCGGTAGCTGTGTGGGTCCGAATGGAGAGCGTCCTTGTCGTGCTTGATGGAGCGTTTTGTACCTGCAGGAGTAGAACATGGCTTGCATGAGAAGAACCCAGCATTCTTTATTAGTTCAAGAGCATAATGTTGCTGAGATAAGAAATATCCTGATGAGGTTGGTAGAATCTGTATGCCGAGAAATAAAGATGCGTTGCCGAGTTCTTTGAGACGAAATCGATCGTGTAGACTCCGCAGAATGAGCTGAATGTGCTCTTTGTTGTTCCCTGTAATGAGTATATCGTCTATGTATACAAGAATGTAAATGTTAGTCTTATCTTTAGTATAAAGCAATAGAGATGGATCGGCTTTGCTAAAGACGAAGCCAAGAGTTTTAAGAAAATCTGTGAATTGCTGAAACCATTGACGAGGTGATTGCTTGAGTCCATAGATGGACTTATGTAGACGACACACATGATTCGGAAATTGCGTATCAACGAACCCTGTCGGTTGTCGCATATAGACTTCGTCGTGTAGTTCTCCGTGTAAGAACGCATTTGAAACGTCCAGTTGAGTTACCGTCCACTTATGATGTAATGCCACGGTGAGAAGCATGCGAATGGTGACCATTTTGGCGACCGGACTGAATGTTTCGGTGTAATTGATTCCATATTCTTGTGAGCAACCGAGAGCAACCAGCCTTGCTTTGTGACGGTCAATTTGTCCATTTGGGAGTAGTTTCGTCTTGAACGTCCATTTGCACCCTAGGATTGGTTTTTGATCCGGATGAGGAACTAGGGACCAAGTTCCTTGCTGTTGAAGTGCTAAAAATTCCGTCGACATTGCTTTGCGCCAGTGAGAACTTTTGCTGGCTTGAGCGTAAGAGACCGGTGTGTCATCCGTGGAGGCGTTGGCAGCAAGATCAAAAATCTTCCTGGGTTTTGAAATTCCATCTTGAAGTCTTGTTCTCATGGGATGAGTAGGTACGTGAGAAACAGAGAGAACGTCCGGTTGTGTGGAAATAGAAATTGTAGGACTAGTGGAAACGTTTTCAGAAGTTGTGGAAAGAGTTGTATTGCTCTGAGTAATGTGTGGGGATGGTAAGGGTGGTTGTATTGTGGAGGATGGAATAAGAAGAGAAGGAAGATGTGTGTTGGTGTTATTGGCAGAAGATGTTGAGTGAGGTGTTGTCTGAAATGGGAATTGCGTTTCATGAAAAATAACGTGTCTCGAAATGTGTAATTTATTCGTTAGACGATTGAGACAACGATACCCTTTATGTTGAGACGAGTAGCCCAGAAATATGCATTCTTGTGAGCGTGGAGCCAGTTTGTTTGGAGCTAAATGTCGGAGCCAGGGAAAACAAAGACAGCCGAAAGTGCGTAAATGGTCGTAGTTGGCCTGTCTTTTGCGAAGTCTGTGGAATGGTGATTGGTTTGAAATGATGGGGGAGGGAAGCCGATTAATAAGGTAGTTTGCCGTTGTGACAGCTTCAGCCCAGAAGGAGTGCGGCAGATGAGCTGCGTGTAGAAGGGTCCTGGTGAGATCGAGAAGATGGCGATGTTTCCGTTCGGCGAGTCCGTTTTGTTCTGGTGTGTAAGGACAGCTAAGCTGTCGGTTTATGCCGTTTTGAGTGAGAAATTGGTGAAATTCCATGTTAACGAATTCGCCGCCGCCATCCGATCTAAAAGTTTGAATGGAACTGTTAAATGTGTTCTTTACAATGTTATAAAAATGCTGAAATTTGGCAAGTGTTTCATTTTTTGAATGCATCAAATATAACCAAGAAAACCGTGTGTAATCGTCTATAAAAACAACATAGTATTTGAAGCCATTCATTGATGGTTGGGGAAAAGGACCCCAAACATCGGAATGAACGATTTCAAATGGTTTATTGCAAGTAGAATTGCTAGGTAGAAAAGGGAGTTTGTGGCTCTTTGCCACGTTACAGGAGATACAAGGTGAATTATGAAGAGTTCTTGGTCGCAGACTGGGAATGTTCTCTGTGAGTTGGTGTAGAACCCGATCATTCGGGTGTCCCAATCTTGCATGCCAGATAAGTGTTGTGTTGGCTGCCGTTGCTGCATGGAGACCTGTGACAGACTGGAGGTAGTCAGGGGTGGCTTTGATGCGGTAAATCCCATTGTGACTGGGACCGTGGAGAAGTTGTTTGTGGCCCTTGAGATCCTTTAAAGAAAAGCCATTAGCATCAAAGCATACAGATATATTGTTGTCGGCAGTTAGCTTTGAAACTGAAATTAAGTTGTGAGAGAGCTTAGGAACATGTAAAATATTCCTAAGTTTTAGCTTACTTAGCGAGTCCGGGATGGGTAGAATACCCTGTCCCGAATGCTTAATTTTAAGGTTATTACCGTTAGCAATGGAAACGGAGTCGGTGCCCGTGTATGGAACGGGTTGCTGGAGATTGTTTATGTCCGAGGTCAGATGAGATGACGCGCCGGAGTCCAGAACCCAATCGGTCGTTGGGTATGATTGTTGTTGAGCAGTGAGAGCTCTTTGGTTTGTTGGGGGTGCGTAGTTCAGATTGCACCTGTGCCAACAGTTTCCCGCCGAGTGTCCGTTCTTTCCACAAATCTGACAGGTTTGCCGAGGTCTCGTTGAGTTTCCTGGAGTTGTTGCGCTTGTGTGAGTTGCCGGTTGAGAAGTGATCCCTCTGCCTCTGTTCTTGTTGAACCGTCCGCGGTTGGTCCAAAGAGCCACCGACTCAGATTGTTGGATCGTTTCTTTGGCTTGTTCTTGAGTGATGTTTATCTCTTCACTGCATAATAATGAATAGAGAATGTCCAAGCTGATTGGATTCAAGGATGTGCGAATTGCAGTCTTGAATGCGTTGTATGCGGAGGGAAGCCCATTAAGAATATACAAAATTATATCCTCGGAGTCGATGGTGGATCCAGCCGCTGCAATGTTATCCACGAGAGTCTTGATTTGAGCCAAATATTGTTGCATAGTGCGATCCTTCATTTGTATTTGATGCAACTCGTTCTTGAGTTGTATAACCCGAGATCGGTTTGATGGTTGGAGTCTTTGTTCGAGCGTGCTCCAAACGTCATGGGATGTTTTGAGGGTGATGACGTATGGGAGAACGGAGGGGGAGATGGTAGAAAATAATGCCGAGATGAGATTTTGATCGATGATCTTCCACAGGTTGTATTCCTTGGTTCCGGCTTCTTGTGGACAAGAAAAGACACCTGACAGATAGTCGCTGAATCCGTTTGCGGCAAAATGCTGATGAATTTGAATTCTCCATATGGGATAGTTCTCTCCGGTGAGAAGAGTGGGAACAAGGTTCTTGAGATTCGATATTAAGAATTTGAGATGTGGCGGGATGATGATCTCTGTCGATGGAGTAGCCATGCCGGAGTTGCTTTGAGATGACGTTGCTGATCCTTGATCGGCCATCCCGGATCGATTGCTGCAGAGCACTATAGCTCTGATACCATAATGAGTTTCTTGAGAAGAAAGAAGATATAGAATGAAGAAATGAAGATTAAAACTGAAAGAGAAATCTATATATCTTTAAACTGGCTTATTACAAACTATTTATAGACTTGAGATACACCGGATATAAATTCTAGAATAGTACTTTCTTGATGCTACACTATGAGCCGTATAAGTGGCTACACTAACAATTATGACTGATAAAATGTGCATTAAATGTCAATAGCAGATAAATATCAAAGAAATGTGCTAATGAAGAATGAAAATTGCATGATGGCTAGTGAAAGTCTAATATTTGATGTTGTTATGCTTATGATAATGGTCAATGTGTAACATTGGAAGTGAAGATAGTGATCCCCTTAATAGACAAGGATACCTACGACTAATAAAAAGAGAGTTAAATATTGATTGATGATGAATTTTAGACATTGATCATTGGTATGCATCATATAAAATTAATAGGGAACTTTGAAAAATTAGGCGATAATTAACATGGTAATTAATGAGGACTTCATGAATTTGTGTCCGCATATTGGGTTTGTTTTTAATACAATATGATTTTGCTAGAGTTGAATATCATACGCATCTAAATGCTTCAATTGATTATTCGAAGTTTCTTTTAAGGCAATGATTGACTTTTTAGGAGGCATGATGAATATGAAAAATCAATTAAACAAGGAATTTTTTTTGAGCCCTTACAACATTTGGCTGAACACAACAATGATATAAATAACATGGTCGTTAAAATTGCAATTTTCGTTATTTAGAGTTTTAGAGATAGTTTCTTTTCAATCTTGGTTAATGAATCTTGTGATGTAAGATGTATCTATGAAAGAACAAATAACAACTAAGTTGCATTATGTCAAAGAAAAAGATTAGGATGTTAAGAATATTTTTTTTATCATGTAAGTTCCAAATTCTATGAAACAATGATTGAACAACATTTCTCATGTTATGATTTAACTATCTCTAAATTATATGATTAAGGTTACAATGGAGCTATTAATATGAAATGAGGGTTGAATAGGGTGAAGGCATTAATCATGTATGAAAATTAATCACCATGTTATGCTCATTACTATGCATACACAACTATTGCAAAACATGTCCAAGTTGCTTTCATTACAACTTTTAATGTGATAAATATCACCATTGTGTCTTACAAATGATGCAATTAACTCAAAAAAAAGTGACGTAAGACATTAAGTGCATCAAAGATTAGATAGCATATTAAATGAACATATTTAAATCAAGAAATAACTCTTATACATGCTGGTGGTACACAATGAAGTTTGCATTATGAATCACTAGCAAGAATGATTATACTTTTCTTCTAAGCAATTAATGTAGTTGAAATTATATTGGGAGATCATATGAGCTCTAAATAAAACAAGGCATGCAAGTTATTAGAATTAGGGGTGTCAATATTTGACACGACACGAAAATCCGGTCTAGACAAGACCCGAAAAATCTGGTTTGGACCCGACCCGATTTCAAAACGGGTCAGGTTCGGGTTCCCGGATTCGACCCGTTTGAAAAACGGGTCGGGTTCGGGTTCACCTGACGGGTTGGCGGGTCAACCCGGAAACCCGCTTAGAAAGAGCTGCCCGAGGCTGCCCCAGCTACCCGCGGCTGCTCGCGCCCTGCCCGACGTTGCCCGCGCCGCACAACACGTCTCGCTGCTTCCCGCGCGCTGCCCCTCTTCTTTACTGCACGCTGCCTGCTGCTGCAGCAGGCGGCCCTTTGCGCCTCGCGCCTAGCGTGCCGCACTCAGCTCGCGCTGCATGAATTCGCCCTGGCCGTGCTCCAGCCCTTGGCCCTCGCGCCGTTCGCGTTCCT
>NW_021420229.1:137054-152071 GCF_001605985.2 Dendrobium catenatum
CGCCTGCTGCCGCGCGATTCCGGGTCGTGTAGGGTCAACCCGCCGGGTCGGGTCCGGGTTCGGATTTTCGACCCGTTTCTCTACCCGGGTCGGGTTAGGGTTGACCCGTTTTCCACCCGGGTCAGTTCGGGTTCGACCCGAACCCGACCCGTGACCCGAAATTGACACCCCTAATCCTAAGCTTACCATAATTTTAGAAATCATTTACTCCTGATATTTATGCTTCTTTCAAAACAGCTTTGTTTCTGCTTCCTAAAAAAAATTTTAGTGCAAAAGTTTTTGTTCTAAAAAGTAATAAAAACGTTGTCGTAGGTTTTGTTTGAGATAGTTTTAGATCACATGTTTCCCTACTTTCAAAAGATTTGGTACTTAAATGCAACATTATAATGCAGTACAAAAAGCGTCCCAAACGAATCCTTAGTTAGCATGATTGGTTACATTGATGTTGTGGTGTACATAAGTCGAATTAAGTTTGACTTATCTTTGACTTGACTAACTAATCAACTTAGAGCTCGAGCTCAAATCTACGAGTTCAAATCAATTCATAACTCCACTCATTTATTATGGAAGAAAGAAAAAGACTATCACCGAACTTCACATTTTATCGGACTTCCGCCCGCCACCGACTATTGTCGAATTCCCCCCTCGGACAACTATCACAAAACAACAGTATTTCTAACCAATGTCGCCCACCAACTAAGATCCTTCTGACCTATGTCGTCTAACAACGATCTTTCTGGCCAATGTCACATGCCAACTACGGTCCTTCTGACCTCCATAGCTAGACAATGGTCTTTCCGATCTCCGTCACCTGCCGACTACGGTCCTTCCGACCTCCATCACCAAATTACAGTCCTTCCGACCTCCGTTACCAAACTAAAGTCCTTCTAACATCCGTTCCCTGATGATGAACTTTTCAACCTCTGTCACCCACCGACTATTGTCCTTTCGACCATCGTCAACTAACTATAATCTTTTCAACATCCTTCGTCCACCGATTATGGTCCTGCCGACCAAACAAACATGTCAATATTTATTCTTTTAATTCCCACCATGTAATGCATTCTATATGATGTATATTTGTTATATCAAACCAAGGCCTTCCCCCAAGGAAGGATCTTATTTGATTCAACTATAAACAATAATAGTGGATTCATTCAAACTGGGCCATGCCCCATAGTTTTCCCCCCTTTTCAGGGATTTCCATATAAAACTCTTTTGTCCCATATGAAAACTACATCTTTTTTATCTGATTGTGTGCAGAATTTTCGTACAAAGTTAAGACATTAAATTTTATATTTCTCTATCGCCGCAAATATTCCAGGATGCAACATAAATAATAATAAATTACTTTGTATAAAGAAAATAAATATAATTTTAAAATATTTTGAACAAACACTTGGATTTTAATATACCTTAAATATATTTATATTAATATTTTTCGAGCGACTCGGCTCACAAGCTGAATAGCTAAGTAAAGACTTACTCAAAGTTGACTTATTAGTTCATCAACTCAACTCATAAATCATCCATCTAGTCAAACTTGAGCTAATTTACGTGTTAACTTGACTAGAATAACCTCATGTAAAATTGATGTGATAAGGTAGGCTTAGGTTTAGTTTGAGACAGTTTTCTTATTACTTTCTAAAGCATTCTCATAGTATAATTTTTTTTAAAAGTAGTAAAAAAAAAAATTAGTAGTCAAAAGTTATCCCAAACAAAGCCTTAAAACTTGTGGCTTGACCCTTTATAAATAACTATATATTCTCATGTATTTTCTTAATTTAAGTAGGGGTGTCAATATTTGACACAACCCGAACATCGAACACCAAAATTCTTGATATGATTCAACTCGTTTGGAAAGTATGTTAGACTCGGGGTTTATATTTAGAACTGATTGTGCTTTCGGGTGGGTTTCGGGTCAACCTTAAACAAAAAATTGACCTGGGTCAACGGGAGAACGCGCTCATCCCATCTTTCATCGTGCACGTCCCATTGTCCGTGCTGCTTGTCCGGTCGTGCATCGGGCTTGCCCAATCGTCCGCCTGCGCATCATGCCTGCTCGCACATCACGCATCCGTGGCCACTGTTCCCACTCAGGTCAACAGGTAGTGTCGGGTGGATCATGTTGGGGCCAATTCAGGTTTAGGTCCATATTTCTAACTTGTTTTCCAAATCGAGTTTGGTTCGAATCAAACGAGTTAAAATCAAGTTAATTTCCAAAAATTATGTTGACACCCCTAAATTAAAATAATAATAATAATAATAATAATTTCTTCTACGGCAATTCTCCAATTATGAGGCAGGAAACATAGCAATAGAAGCTGCATCACTCAATTAAAGGTGATAGATTCGACATCTCATCAAGCTAAGCAAGTTGCTCATTCTGTGGGCAGCCCGAGACTCCCACGAATTAACGCCTTAAATATTTTATGAAAAACCCTTTATTTATATTATCTTTTAGCTCAACAATGTAATAAAATAATGATAAGAGTACAAAAACTGGGGAGCACAATATGGAATCCACGTCACGAAATCTATACGGATGAAATAAAGGGACAAATTTTATAACTATTAACTTTATTTTTATTTGTTAGAATAATATATAGATAATTATGATAAATTTCAATTTTTTTGTTTATGGATAATATTTTTAGATTAAGTTATAAACTCTTAATTTAGGCCATGGGATCACTTAAGTAAGTAATTTATGAATAGGTATATTTGTTAATCTATAGAAAATTTCAATTAGAAGTTTGATAATTTTTAATAATTTCAAAGAAATATAAATTTAAGGCAGTAACATTGGGTTTAAATTTTCTTTGAAGCGTAGCGTTAGAGCCATTAGAGAATATCAAGAGCATTTTGCAGTTTTATGTTTTCCAATACATCAGGTACTGGATTACATAAAAATTTTATATAATAAAAATAATACGAAGTGTACAGCCTAGCGTCTGTGTTGTGGTCTCTGTGATATGACATTTGTGTTTGGTGTTTAATGTGGCGGATGTCGAATATGCCTATCTCATAGGGCATGATGCTCCTTGAACTCGACTTGTGCATGCTCATATTGTCCTTGAGGTGTCAAATGTGCTGTGGATGGAATATAAATAGAGATGTTCATATAGGCCACCAATATCACTTGAACCCCAATGTAACTCACATGTAGGCCATTGTTTGTATTAGCTCATGATACATTGATGATGTGCGGTTTGGCTAAAGAACTCTTGAGAAGGTCCCAAATATGCATATGATGATTTGTGGGTTCAAGGGATCATAATAAACAACTTCTAGGATCGGATAACTCCCCAATAAGTCATTGCAACAATCCAACCAATTATTCCAACGTTTTCCCTTGTCAATTACTGATTGGTCTTCTAATTGAGGTCCAATTCAGAAGTCCATGTCATAGCAACATCCTATAACGTCATGGTCATTTCACTAACTGCAAGGTGAAACGTGTTGGTCATTGGAGACCATCTCTCAACTAGAGATGTCAGCAGATGATGATCAATCCTAATGTTCATTAACTTGCAAATAAAATATAAACCAGCCACCTTGATCATTGCCATGAATCATGGACAAATCACAGGCCACTCATGAACTATTAGTAGGTGTGGGCCCATTCTAGAATAGTTCCCAACATAGTAATGTAATTTCACATATTACATGTAATATAACTTTTAAGTGAAAAGAGCTACACAATCCAGATTCATTTATACATGGTCGGGAAGTGCGGCTCTATGTTGATCCCGGAGACATGATGTCATAACCTAATTATCTAAAGTGGAAGAATTTCATTTGTACTTTCTTTCTTGTTTTCACTTCATTAACAACCAATGCTTATTCATTTGCAACCAGATCAATTGACATATAGAACTAATTAATTACATTAATAAAAACAAATAAACAACATGAATAACATAATTATATTGTTACTGTTAATATTTATATTTTGCGACAAAAGCACGTATATATTAGGAACCACATGCTATAAAAGAATTTATATAAAACAAAATAAAAATGAAAATAGAATTAAACTAGCATCTCTGTCTAGCCTCATACTGCATGCTCCTTACCTTTACCTGAAATTATATAAAAATCATATAATAAGCTTACAATGTCCAGCAAATAATTAAAACTTATTACTGTCTTCAGTGTAAGGCAAAATATTCAACATGCTAGCTCTAGTTCTAATTAATATCGATCATCAATTTATATTATCAGTGAAGTCAAAAGAGATCTATCAAACTATAAGAAATTTGATAAGGACTATCAATCATCAATATGCCATTTCAATATACTATGATATATCATATCAGTATCAATGCAAGTTTTATCAATACAACTTCACATATATCTATCAATTAGTTAGAAAAAAAGTATCAATCATTTAATGAAATCATAAGTATAATTATGAATAGTAAGGGAGAACATCCAGCTTTAATATGGTGTTTTCATCCTTTAATCCCAACTGTTTTCTAGTTAGTCATCAGTCTTTTATTTAACTCCGATTATCAATCGATTAATTATTGGTCTTTATCTTACCATCATTATTAATTATCTTAAGTTAATTTATATGTGACTTTCAATAATCATTTCAGAGTAATTTGATCAATCGGTTATATGCTACAACCAGGATCATACCACAAACCTTTCATTTTAAAGAAAGTCCCTCAGCCCACTCTCTTGTGCAAGAGTCAACCCTTATTAGTTATACTGTTAACAACCAACCTCCCTTACTTATATACAAATGTCACATTTATCTTGAATCAATAGTATGAGCCTTTTCATAATGTATGAAATGCAACATGAAATCTATGAATCTAAAATATACAAAAAAATTATGTACTAGCCAATAAGTTCAGAAAATCATAACTTTTATTTTATAATGTGAAATTCAATAATATTCAGTCAAAATTCTCTAGATCTTAGATCCATTATATATAAAAAGTTACACAATAGAAGTTCAATAAGTAGGGAGAAAATATATTTTTAGCGGATTCGAGAGAATTAAAATCCTTAAAAATCAAAATCACAAAAAACATTAGTAAGGATATAGTCACATACTTCAAATTGAATAAAAAAAAGAAAAGAAAACATAAGTAAGGATATAGTCACGTACTTCAAATTGAATAAAATTCGTAATAAAAATGGTGACAAAAATGATCCAAAGTAGCTTTATCTCTCCTTCTTCTCTTCCTTCTCTTCGCCTTCTTTTTCTGTCTTCCCAACCAAGCAAGCAAAAAATGAGAGGAGAGGGGTGGTGGGAGAGATATTTAGAGAAAAATATTTTTTAATGCATGGCTTCTTGACGCTCCAACCCAACATTGTTGCATTGCATGCTAAATCCAAAATTATTGTAGAACAAAACCTATAACATCGAGGCGGTCATTTCTGGCATTCCAGCACTCTTGTTTAGACAGAAATTCATATTTAATTTTAAAATTATTTTCATAATTACCATGTTGTTACACATGAAATGCTAGGATGTAACTTTGCTTGTGGTGGCCGTAAGTGGCATCCTCTTCACCAGGCAGATGTATCAATCGATGTCTTTGACGCCTCTAGGTGGATCCTTTGCCATTTAGTCTACAAAAAATAGTATGTTATTTCTTCATTAAAATGCATTGAATAATTTTTTCAGCATTGGAGTTAATATACTTGTTTAAAATACAATAAGCTAAGGCAATGGTTGTTGTAAACATAAAAGAAAGATAAATGATGTCGAGTGTTTGTTCATTGCTCTCTCTCTCTCTCTCTCTCTCTCTCTCTCTCTCTCTCTCTCTCTCTCTCGCAAAGTCAAATCTAATACCTCTACTCTCCTAACCGGGTCATCGGAAGGCCGCCTTTTTTATGTGACCAAACCATCTAAGGTGACTCTCTCTAATCTTATCTTCTATAGGAGTACTCCAACCTTTTCACGTATATGCATATTTCGTATCCTATCTCTAAGGGTAAAGCCACTCATCCACCTGAGCATCCTCATCTCTGCCACACTTAACTTAGTATTATGCTTCTGTTTTAATGGCCAACATTCGGCACCATAAAGCATTGCAGGCCTCACTACCATCTTATAGAATTTTCCCTTAAGTTTGAGGGGTACATTTCTATCACATAACAAACCCGATGCATTCCTCCACTTCAACCATACAACTTGAGGGGTACACTTAACTCCTAACTCTGTATAATGTATAATGATTTGAGCTTAATATTCAAGAGGATTTAATTGAAGATAAAAAAAATTATAATTTCTCAAAAAGAGATAAAAAAAAAAAAACTCATGAAGATCTCTCGGCAAATATGTGCAAATTTGACTAAAAGTTCGAATAACAACAACCATGATTGGCAAAGCAATATGATAAAAAAAAATACTATGGTTCCTCGTAAAAACATCCCAAAAAAAAAAACTCACAATGCTATATATGGTTTCTCGACAAGATCTGGCGGATTCAGCCGCTAACAAGTATGCTCAGATGGTCGTCGGCGAGATCTGGTGTTGAGGTTGCGAAAAAAAAAAAGGCTTAACAGAAAGATACGTAAAAAAATACCTCAAATTTCCTTAACCTCAAATTTCATGTCATAGCCATTCGAATAATTATTCTGTGCGGAAGCAGAACTCTGTCCATATAACTAAATCTGCAGCTCGATACCGTGGTACAGGGGCTCGATACTGCTCTGTACCGCGCCTCAATTCAGAACCAACATAAATTTTAATTTTTATGCTAAAACTTTTTTTTAAGAAGTAATAAAAAACCGTTCCAAACGAAACATAAATCTTATTCAGTAAGTCATGTATCATAAACCAATCTAATACTCAATAATGTTAAAATCACCAATATTTTGAGAGAGCAATATTAACATCGTATTGTGATCTCACCCTCAAGGAAAACCTATTCTCTTAGTAAATACTATCATTTCTCAACAAAAGAAAGATGAGGCCACATAGGGATAAGCATGAATATATTTAGTAACAATTAGATGCCATAATGTGGAGATCCACCCAATAAACCAAGATCTAAGGTATAAAATTGTTTTGTTAAAGTACACTTAATATTGGTCATTATTTTTTAACTAATTTCAATATTTTTTGTGCTATGAAGCTGTTTATACAACAACTTTTAAAAAAAAATGTTTTCTCCATAACATCTTTATAACCACTTTTATAAAATGTTGTAACATTTTCAAAGGAAATCTTAGGTTTAGACCTGTCAATTTCGTTTTACGGGTCGAACCCGACCCGAACCGTAACTGAACCGGCTTTATTTGGGTTCGGGTCAACCCGACCCGGTTTTATAAACGGGTCATTTTTCGAAACCCGAACCCGACCCGCTTCGGGTTCGGGTCAACCCAACCCGACCCGTTTAGGGTTTAGGTGAAAATTAAAATTTTTCACCTATGCAAACATCAAACACAGGATCTCTTAGGTTTCCTTTGGAATAACTTTCTTACTGTTTTTTAAAGTAATTTTCTAATATGAAAATTAAAATTTTTGTACTAAAAAATTATTTTAAGAAGCAATAAAAGAACCATTCCAAATGCAATCTTAGTTGATAGCTTAAACTCCCAATCAACCGATCTATATGTACTTATTCATATTACTAACTCAATTTGATTCATTTATCAGTAAAAAATAAATACGACAATTCACTTATCTTTAGTTTCCCCTCTTTTATCAAATCTGCGTCGGATGCATGAACTTAAAAGATAAGCCATCAAAACATAAAAGATGAAGCCTTTTTATATATATTATATTATAAATGGTGTAGCCGTGGAGTGCTTGGCTTCAAGTTTGCGTTTGGATCAGAAACGGCTACAGCTTTCCTTCTTTATCCAATTAAAAATCTCATGTGGGATTACTTTATATTATTTTTATATCTGTTAGGAGAATAATTTTTTATTTGAAGCTCAGATATATTAGGATAGACGACCGCCATAACAAGCCACACGGTAGTGAAAATAGTGCGATACGGTGGGGAGGTTCTGTGTGGCGGAATATGATTCCTGACTCTGCTGAGAAATGGGGAGGACGGAGCAGTGGTGGAGCCCGCCTCCCACGGCCCAACACGCGCAACTTGGAACCCAAAAGTTAAAAAAACCGGCGAAAAACTCCGGCAAGTGGGCGGGCCTCCCACCCATATCCACCGCTGGTTTCCGCAGCGGGACCCACCACCCACTCCCGCTCTCCCTGGAAACGCGGCGAGGCGCTGCGAAACCCCGAATTCTCTGCGCCTCATCCCCCACTCAAACTTTTATAAAAAAAAGATTGGGTCAGAATATTCTGACCCATTTTTATTTACTTTAAATTTTTTTAAAAGTTAATTTTACTTTTCATGACATTAAAATATTATTAATTCTAATTTCAGCATAAATTTAAAAATAATTTAATAAATGGATGTTTAATTCATTCAATTAAATGTGTAAATTAGCTAAATTTGAATGAGCTCAGGGTAGAACCCCTTTGATCCTGCAATCTAGTCGGATAAGTCGAATCCTGTCTTCTTGGGCTCCCGACATATCTGTTAATAATTATTTATAAATTTCCCCCCTTGAAATTTAGGACTGATTCAGCCTTATTTGACCAATTTAATAAAATAAATGATTGAAAAATCATAATTATGTTGGATTTCTTAATTTAATCATTTAAACATTACTAAAATTTGAAATTAATAATCAATGCTTAATATAATTAACCCGACGATTTATTTTACAGCCCTAAGCTAAGTTACTAAACGACGGGCCGTATAGTGTCAGCCAAAGTGGGGCCCGCAGCTCAACGTCATCCACCACGATAAGCATTAGCAGACGATGAGAGAGAAAGAGAAGCGAAAACGACGATGATATGCGCCGCACACGACCGTGGGTCCCGCCACCGGGCGTGGGTGGGGGTGCACTGACAGCGACGCCTACGGCCTTAAACACCCGTTCGTCTCTTGCTTTGCCCCTCTCCCCGCTCACACCAAGGCCCCACTTATAATACTAGATTCCTTTCCATCCCCGCCAACGCTTCTCCCGTCCTTACCATGCGGACAATGCATCTACCGTCTGTTATCCTGTGCGACACGAGATGGACGGCAGAGATTAGTGTTTACGAGATCTGGTTCTAATTTCCAATCCCCGCAGACTTTATCGTGAAAGGTTGGGGATAATTGCAAAGAGACCCGTAGAAATTGGATTATTTAGCATGAGAGGTCGGTGTTATATTTGACGGGACGCGTGTTAGCTATGGATTGGATGCGGGAGAAGGAGGACTAAGCGGTGCCTGGTTGCCGAGTCCGCCGTACTCAGGGCCGTGGCATACTGCCATTGCATTTACATTAGACCGGTTAAAAAGGTATCCACCGAAGCTGCATGTACAGATGTACTGACCCTTTCGAGAATATTTTTAAGGTGCTTAATACCTATTGATTCATTTGCGGTGTAAATACTTTTTTAAAAAAAAATTTTTAAGAAAATAGTATGGTTTAAGAAAATTTAATTTTATATTTGATGCGTCGTCACAAAATTATCTTGATCGGGCACGAATCTCAGGGCAAAAAGCTAATCCGAAACTTCAAAAATTAAATCCGGAAGCACCAGAACTCTAATTTCAGTGAGCCTATAGTTAAACTGAGCGTTGTAGAAATTCATTCCTTCAAGAAACCAGAGAGGAGAGAATAAACAGTCAAGGAATATAGTAATTTTATTATCTTTTCATCCTTTGTTACATGAAGACAGACGAGTATATATAGACGGCTGTAGAGTTAATAACTCGTGTAAACAGGTAATTGGATTACAAGATTAATTAACTAGAACTAATATAGTCTTAACATTCCCCCTCAAACTGACGATCGGGAAACAATAGTCAGTTTGTGTCTCAGTAGTTTGAACCGAGCGGTAGCCAAGGGTTTCGTAAGAATGTCGGCGAGCTGATCAACCGTGCTTATTGGTAGCAACCGAATTGTATTGTTCAAGATATGCTCACGCACAAATCGTTGATCGATTTCTATATGTTTCGTTCTAGCGTGAAATACGGGATTATTTGCTAGAGCTATTGTGGAAGTGTTATCACAGAAAACATCAACCGGATTCTTGTGATCAATGCTGAATTCTTTGATAAGGCGTTTGATCCATATGGTGTCAGCGGTGGCGGATGCTAACGCTCTATATTCAGATTCTGTGGATGATCGAGAAACGGTGTTTTGTTTCTTCACGGTCCATGAAACAAGTGTATCACCAAGAAAGGTACAAAATCCGGTAGTAGATTTGCGTGTAACAGGATCCGACGCCCAGTCGGCGTCTGAGTATGTTCGGAGCTGTAGGCTGGATCGGGAAATGGGTAGACCGAACTCAAGTGTGCCTTTAATGTATCGAAGGAGTTTCTTTAGCATAATTGTGTGAACCACTTCGGGTTTGTGCATATGCTGAGACAATGTATTCACAGCATAAGCAATGTCGGGTCGTGTTAAAGTCAGGTATTGTAGAGAGCCAATAATCTTCCTGTAGAGGAGATCGTCGAAGCACGGAACATCTTCAGATTGCTGATCTGGAAGTTTGGAAAAGGAAGGATTAGCGACCGAGTTGCATTTGTGCAACTCGGCAATTTGAAGAATTGAATTGGCGTAATTGGTTTGAGATAGAAAGTACTTATCTGGAGTGGATTCGATTTTGATGCCGAGGAATTGATGGGCTAAGCCAAGATCTTTCATAGTGAATTTGTGTTTCATTTGCTCTATAAGTTCCTTCATTTTGTTGTTGTCGTTCCCGGTAATGAGAATGTCGTCCACGTAAACCAATAAATAGATTTGTAATTTATCACGGTGCAGGATCAGAAGGGAGGGATCGGACTGACTATGCTGGAATCCAATGTGAAGTAAATAGGTCGTAAATGTTGTGTACCATTGTCTTGGTGCTTGCCGAAGCCCATAAATGGCCTTCCGGAGACGGCAAACATGTGTTGGTTGAACTGAATCTTCAAATCCCTTAGGTTGTCTCATATAGACAGTCTCGTTGATATCACCGTGCAAAAACGCATTTGCAACGTCGAGTTGATAAACATTCCAGCTGTGAAAAAGAGCAATAGTAAACAAAATTCGTATGGTGGGTAGCTTGGCTACCGGGCTAAACGTTTCCTGGTAATCCAGACCGAATTCTTGTTGATTTCCTTGAGCGACGAGACGAGCTTTGAATCTTGCAACAGAGCCATCAGAATTGTACTTGGTTCTGTAAGTCCATTTTGATCCAAGAACCGTGCCTGAGATTGGAGGGGGTACTAGTTCCCAGGTGCCTTGCTTTTGTAAAGCAAAAAACTCGTCGGCCATAGCTCTACGCCAAGTGAAGTGCTTGCTGGCCTCGGTATATGTCGTAGGATCTTTTTGACATTGTTCAGTGTGAATGAGATTGAGTCTGTTTACCGGTTTTAAGTTGCCTGTGCGAGCTCTAGTGGTCATTGGATGTTGGACGGGCAGAGAGGGAACCGCCGAGTGATCTACATAATGATCCGACGTGTGAGCAATGTCCTGTTCACCAACAACTTGTTTATTGAGTAAGGTGCCATTATTGGTGAAGACAGACGTTTGTGTAGTGTTCTGTTGGTGGCCGGTGACCAATTTTTGAGGAAGTGTTGATGCAGGAACAAGTAGAGGATATGGAGTAGGAATATTAGTTTGTGATTCCTGCGAGCACCTGATTTTAAACGAAAACAATGATTCGTTAAATTGCACATGTCTAGAAATAACAATTCTCTGAGTGCACAAATTTAAACATTTATATCCTTTAATAGCTAGTGTCAGCATATCCAAGAAATACGCATGCCTCCGACGTGGGGGTGAGCTTGGTACGATGAATTTGCGAAGATAACGGGTAGCATTCACATCCGAAAATTCGAAGATGTTCATAGGATGGTTTAAGATTGAACATTCTTTGAATCGGAGTGATGTATTTGGTAGTAGCTGAGGGCATTCTGTTAATAAGGTAGGTGGCTGTGGAGGCGGCTTCAAGCCAGTACGACATAGGTAGACCAGCCGTGTGTAGAAGAGTTCTTGTAGTTGTGATAATGTGCCTGTGCTTACGCTCCGCAATCCCGTTTTGCTCCGGTGTATATGGACACGATGTTTGATGCAAAATTCCGACGGCCTTGGTAAATGATTTGAATTGCTGATTTGCAAACTCTCCGCCGCCATCCGTTCTGAGGACTTTGAGCTTGCGGTTAGTTTGTCTTTCAATGAAAATAACAAATTGCTTAAAAATATTAAAGACATCAGATTTCACCATTAATGGAAATAACCAAACGAAACGCGAGAAATCATCAACCAATATTAGGTAATATCTATATCCTTGATGAGAGGGAACCGGAGACGGTCCCCAAACATCGGAATGCACAAGTTCTAGTGGAGCATGAGTTACAGTGTTAGAAAGATCAAAAGGAAGTTTATGTCCTTTACAAGTCAAACAAGATACACATTTAGACTTGTTATTATGAATATGCAGCTCGGGATTATTGCTAGATATGGATTGAAGCACCCTTTGATTGGGATGGCCCAATCTGCCATGCCAGACTACGGAAGGAATACACGTTGCCGAGAGAGCAGTTGTTGAGGTCTGCCGAGTCTTGGAGTGGATCTTATACAGCCCGTTATTGCAAGGTCCTGTAAGAAGAACCTTGTTGGTCGTCCGATCCTTAAAAACGAACCCGTTAGCATCAAAAGTGATGGAAATAGGATTATCTTTGACGAGATTAGAAATAGACAGCAAATTATGTGAAATCGACGGAATGTGTAAAATACGAGAAAGTAATAGCTTACTATCCGGGGTTGGAAGGATACCCTTTCCCGTATGGGCAATGGGAATGGACCTTCCGTCCCCAACGGAAACCATGTCGTTGCCGTCGTAGGGTTGATATTGACCAAGATTGTCAGTCGAGTTCGTCATGTGAGAAGACGCACCCGAATCAATGAACCAGTCTGTGCCCGGATTCCCTTCGGTATGAGTAAGCAGAGCATTGGAGTTCTTGGACGATTTCTGTTGCGGAATGTAGTTGGCATTAAGACGATGCCAACATGTGTCCGCTTCATGGCCCTTCTTTTTGCAAATTTGACAGATAGATGCAAGATTTTGAGAGTTCCTGTTTGCCGTAGATGCATCGGGTTGATGGCGCGTTTTACCGCGACGACCTCGACCCCGAACAGTATAGAGAGCCGATTGAGTATCTGGTTGACGGGCGAACTTTAGAGCCGATGATTTGAGGTGAATCTCTTCACTAATTAGAAGAGCGTAAAGATTGTCCAACGTCATAGTGCTCTGCATTGTTCGAATTGTAGTCGTAAATGACTGATAAGCCGGCGGGAGACCGTTTAAGATGTAGATAATAACATCTTCCGTATCAACAGAAGATCCAGCCGAAGATATTTGATCTACAATCTTCTTGATTTCAGTTAGGTACTGCGTCATCGTTATATTATTCATCGTAATGTTGTGGAGCTCATTTTTGAGCTGAATGACTTTGGACCTGTTAGAAGACTGAAATCTTGTGTGAAGCGTCGCCCAAATTTCTTGAGTTGAGTCAAGATGGATAACATACGGCAACACTTCGGCAGAGATCATCGAACACATTGCGGTCGCAAGGTTCTGGTCGATGACCAGCCATTGAGCGGTATCTTGATTTGGATCGCGATTTTCTGCGCCCGATTTGAGATCAAGAAATGTCGCGAAGCCATTAGCCTTGAATAATTTGGCTATTTGCGTGCTCCAAATGGGAAAATTGTTCGGTGTGAGAGAATGAGGAACAAGAAATTTTAAATTTGAGATAACAAACTTGAGAGATTGCGAGATGGTCGGAGCCGGCGATTGTAGGCCAGGCGTTGCCGACGTCGATGTGGAAGAGGCGGAAGCTTGATGTGCCATGGCTGTTGGCTCAGAATCTTGATTCTTCTGATACCATGTAGAAATTCATTCCTTCAAGAAACCTGAGAGGAGAGAATAAACAGTCAAGGAATATAGTAATTTTATTATCTTTTCATCCTTTGTTACATGAAGACAGACGAGTATATATAGACGGCTGTAGAGTTAATAACTCGTGTAAACAGGTAATTGGATTACAAGATTAATTAACTGGAACTAATATAGTCTTAACATTCCCCCTCAAACTGACGATCGGGAAACAATAGTCAGTTTGTGTCTCAGTAGTTTGAACCGAGCGGTAGCCAAGGGTTTCGTAAGAATGTCGGCGAGCTGATCAACCGTGCTTATTGGTAGCAACCGAATTGTATTGTTCAAGATATGCTCACGCACAAATCGTTGATCGATTTCTATATGTTTCGTTCTAGCGTGAAATACGGGATTATTTGCTAGAGCTATTGTGGAAGTGTTATCACAGAAAACATCAACCGGATTCTTGTGATCAATGCTGAATTCTTTGATAAGGCGTTTGATCCATATGGTGTCAGCGGTGGCGGATGCTAACGCTCTATATTCAGATTCTGTGGATGATCGAGAAACGGTGTTTTGTTTCTTCACGGTCCATGAAACAAGTGTATCACCAAGAAAGGTACAAAATCCGGTAGTAGATTTGCGTGTAACAGGATCCGACGCCCAGTCGGCGTCTGAGTATGTTCGGAGCTGTAGGCTGGATCGGGAAATGGGTAGACCGAACTCAAGTGTGCCTTTAATGTATCGAAGGAGTTTCTTTAGCATAATTGTGTGAACCACTTCGGGTTTGTGCATATGCTGAGACAATGTATTCACAGCATAAGCAATGTCGGGTCGTGTTAAAGTCAGGTATTGTAGAGAGCCAATAATCTTCCTGTAGAGGAGATCGTCGAAGCACGGAACATCTTCAGATTGCTGATCTGGAAGTTTGGAAAAGGAAGGATTAGCGACCGAGTTGCATTTGTGCAACTCGGCAATTTGAAGAATTGAATTGGCGTAATTGGTTTGAGATAGAAAGTACTTATCTGGAGTGGATTCGATTTTGATGCCGAGGAATTGATGGGCTAAGCCAAGATCTTTCATAGTGAATTTGTGTTTCATTTGCTCTATAA
>NW_021420229.1:155314-167990 GCF_001605985.2 Dendrobium catenatum
GCAAAAATGCACATTTTCAAAAAATTATGAAATTGTCAAGGTTTATGTAAAATAATATTTTAAGACTTTTATTGTACTGCAGTACTATTTTTTAACATTTTGATAATTTTATATTCAATAAAAACCCCGCAAATTTTAAAACCACCGATAAAAAATTTCCAAAAAATATTCAAAATATGTATAATCATAATCTCTACAATATATAAAACATTATACGATGAAAGTTTTATTGATGCAAAGTTATCCTCCAATTTTTGCTAATGGATATAAAATTTTGATCAAAATATTTGCTAAAACTTGCATATTTTTTAAAATTGAGATGGTCATAATGTGCGTTACCTTGTGATAAACAACTTTCCCAACTACGTCGACTAACGAAAATGGCTTGAAATCACCCAAAACCCGATTTTCCTCCTCTTTTCTCTCTTTCTCCCCTAAAAGCTTTAAGAAGCTCTCTATTTGGATATTTTGAGAAATGAAACACTTAATTACATTAATAAAGTATTATGACTTTTGATATTTTTATTTTTAATTATTAAGTAATATATAATAATATTATTATTAATTTATAATAAAAAAATTCAAAGAAATTTTTTAGGGATTCCAAAAATTATAAAAAAATATTCATAAATTAATAAATTTTATTTAAAATATTATGGAGAAATCATTTTTCAAAATGGACACCTAACGATCCCAAAACCCCACTTATACCCATAGGTGTCGATTTCTTAAGAAATTTTGACAGTGCCCAAAAATTATGAAAAAATTAGGAAAGCTAAAATATAATATTATAAATATTCTAGTGAAAACAATTTGTAATTTAGACTTTTTTAGTTCAACCAAAAAATCTTAAAAATTTAAAGGGTTTCATAATCTACTCACCTTAAGAAAAATATCATCATTGACATTCCCAAAGCAAAATGAGTTAGAATAAACCTGGATACAACTGCCTCATATCAGATTCCTTCTCCTAAGTAGTCTCTTTGGCGGTCATATACTTCCACTATGCCTTAACCATAGGAATCTATTTGCTTCTCAATTTTTTCACATCATATGCCAAAATCCTTGTAGGTTCTTTCATATACTATAAATTTGGATGAACCTCGACATCATCAGCAGATAATCTCTTTCCATATTTAGGCACCTACTTTCTTAAAGATGATACATGAAACATATTATGTATATTAGACATATGATCAAGTAACAATAATTTATAAGCAGAACTATCAATGATCTCAAAAGATCCAATATACCTTGTACTAAACTTGTTAATTTTCCCAAATATATTAACACCTTTCATAGGGCTAACTTTGACATAAACCAGGTCACCAATCTAAAACTCAACCAACATATGCTTCTGATTATAATATTTGTTATGTCTATCTTATGCAGATTTCAATCTTTCTCTAATCAAATTGATCTTTGTAGTAATATCATCCCCAAAGGCTGAACCTATCACATGTTTATCTCCCACCTCTATTAAAGTCAAAGGAAACCTATAATTCCTCTCGTACAAAGCTTCATAAGGAGCCATGCATATGTTGGTCTGATAATTATTATTATATGCAAACTTTATCAACGGGATATGATCCTCCCAATTGTCCCCAAAATTGAAAACACATAATCTCAAAAGATCCTCTAATACATGAATAGCCCTTTTAGACTGTCTATCTATCTACAGATGAAAAATCGTACTAAAGTGTAACTTCATACCCAGTCCCTGCTGAATACCTCTCCATAATTTGGAGGTAAATTTATCATCCCCATCAGATATAATCACTTTTGGCACACCATGCAACCTGATAATATCTTTAACATAGATCTATACTAATTTGTCCATTGGATCTATCTATCTAATTAGAAGAAAATGGACAAATTTTATTAGTCAATCAAAAATAACTCAAATAACATCATGCCCCTACTTCGACCTGGGAAAACTCATAGAAAACTCCATTGGTACCTCTTCATATTTCCACTCTATAATAGGCAATGACTGTATAAGACCTCCTGATCACTGATGCTCTGCCTTCACTAGTTGACATGCCTCACACTTCAACAAAAACTCAATTATGTCCTTCTTTAATCCTAATCACCAAAATATACTCTTCAGATCTCCGTACATCTTGCTACTTCTTGAATGAATAGTATAGCATGAATAATGAGCCTCATAAAGAATCTCCCATCTCAAATTTCCAAAATAGGAACCCAAAGTCTATCCTTATAGAAAATGACACCATAATCAGAAACTCGTAGTTCAGATTTCTTACTAGATTTGATCTGATCAATCAATTTCAAATATTCTACATCTATTTTTTGAGCTTCCTGAATCTTTTCTTCTAAAGAAGGGTAAATAATTATTTGAGTCACTATACCAGAATCCCAATTAGTAGAAAAAATAACCTCTGACTATAATCTCTCCATATCTCATATTAAATACTCGTCAAAAGTGAGTTGCATACATGATAATCCTGAAGACTTCCTGCTCAGAGCATCTGCCACCACATTAACCTTATCAAGATGATAGTCAGATCATAGTCCTTGATCAACTCAAGCTACCTCCTTTGCCTCAAATTCATATCATTTTGAGTGAATATGTATTTCAGACTCTAATGATTCATGAAAATTTCATACCTGACAACATATAAATAATGATGTCAAATCTTCAAAGCAAATATAACAGCTGCCAACTCTAGATAATGCGTCGGATAATTCCTTTCATATGGCTTCAACTATCTTAAAGCATAAGCTATCACTTGATCATGTTATATCATAACACACCCCAAACCTCTTAGTAAAGCATCATAAAATACTTGAAATCCTTTTGTACCAAAGGAAAGAGCCAAAATTAAAGAAGAAGTTAAATAATCCTTTAATCTCTAAAAACTAGCCTCACACTTTGGTGTCCAGACAAAAACTACTGACTTCTAAGTCAGTCTCATCAGAGGTGCTGAAATTTGAGAAATCTCTTCACAAATTTTATATAATATCCAGCCATACCAAAGAAATTACGTATCTCAAACACCATAGTAGGCCTCGACCAATCAAAGATTGTCTAAACTTTTTGGGGATCAATATAGATACCAACACCACTCACCATATGTTCTAGAAAAGAAATACTCCTCAGTCATAACTCATATTTAGAGAATTTTTTATATAGCTAGTGCTGCCTCAAAGTCTCTAATACACTTTTCATATGTCTTGTGTGATCTTCCTTAGAAGCAGAATATACCAAAATGTCATATATGAAAGCAATCACAAACTTATCCAGATAATTTTTAAACACTACTTTCATTAGATCCATAAAGATAGCTAGTGTATTAGTTACCCCAAATGGCATAACTAAAAACTCGTAGTGTATGTATTCAGTATTGAAAGTTTTCTTCATCACATCTAAAAGTTCGTTATGGAATTTAAGCTCTTATGAACTAGTCTAAGGCTAACCAGGAGGGGGGGCATGAATTGGTATCAAAAAAATTTTCTCAATCAAAACACAAATTTAAACCAAAGTTCATCACAAAGAAATTCAAAGTGTAGAAATTAAATGTGAAAAAAATAGTAATAAAGAACACAAAAATTTATAGTGGTTCGATCAACTCGACCTACATCCACTCCCCGGAGGCACCCTCTAAGTATTGCACTAAACTTAGTGACTCTTCTTTCTCTCCCATAACAAGGCGGAGAAGCCTTTACAAACCTCCTTTCCACCAACACCGTTGAGGCAGAAAACTCGACTACTTTTTCTTCCTCCTGAAGCAGGCAAAGAACCTTGATCAATTGTTGAAGTAGATCTCTCTTAACCCTCCAAGGACTAAGGATGATGATTGGAGAAGATGACTTGGATCCTTGCTTGGAGCAACCTTTTGTGAAACCCCTCACAAAATTCCCCTCATAAGATCCTCTCTCTCTCTCTCTCCCTTTCTCTCCCTCTTCTCTAGGCTCTCTCAGGTCAAGATAACAGCAAAAGATGATCTCTTAGGTATAACTAGAGGTCTTAAATATAAGAGCTTTGGAATAGCTCCTAATTATAACAAATAGATATTATCATCTAGGATTATATAAATATCATCCTGTACGATCAGTACAAATTAAGCTCAATCAGCCAAGATGATTTGAGACGATCATAAGGTTTTTGTTCATATCATCCCAGACAATAAGATGTCATCATATATGATTAGTACAAGTCTTTGAATATCGTCCAAAACATTACCCTGAATGGATGTCTGGATGATGGAAAAATAACCTAATCTTCCAGGTCGATCTTGCGATCGCCCCGAACGATTAATTTAATTCAGTGCATAATTTCTATAGCATCACCCTGAATAGAAGCTGACCGATATTTGATCATCTATGAATAACAAAGGTTTTTGAATTGATCATCCCGACCGATCCTTCGATTATTTAGGATGATATGATCGAGTAATCAAACCTTAATTGATTTTCTTAATTATCATATTAATTTAGGCATAATTATACTGCATCATCCAGGATTATCTCTAAAAATAAAGTTTCAAAATATATCTGACGGCTGATTCTTTCTAATTTAAGCCTATCATACCAGTCGACACAAATATTGTCAAGGATGATATGCTTAATGATAACTGCCTTAGCTAGAATGCCTTAATTAGGGTTCTATTTTTAACTGATCATCTAGGCCGATTTATGAATCATCCCGGATTAAGTGACCAAAAATAGTAAAATCTAAAAATAGTTAGAAATATTTTCCCAAGTGTGTGTGTACAAGGTTACTTAGCATCAGGAACCACTTTATTTACAATTGACTTAAGAAAATGAAAAGATTACAAACTGACTAAGACCTAGTCTACCCAATCTTGAGCTGGTTCAAATTACAGTTTTGATCTTGTGGACCTAAAATGTTATTAGGCAAGACAGTCATAGAGAAATAGAAGTATTTTCTATCATCAAAATTCTATTCTCCTAAATCAGATTCGTAATAATCTCTCCCTTTTCTATTATGGCAAACAGAAAAGTAATTAAAATAGTTCAAAGCAGTTTCATGGAAATAGTGAAGAAACAAACATTCAACTATCCAACATAAAATACAACAAAATAAATAGTATAACTACTCTCCATTTTAACATCACAAAAAGGAAGAGAGAAACTAAAAAAGAAATAAAGTAGAGACTACCAAACAATTTTCTTACCTAAGCCTTTTTTTTAATCAAAGCTAGAATATGACAAATTCTCCATATGATTGAATTAAACATTTGTAAGAATCAATGAGTTAATATCATAGAAATCCATAAAATGGTAAAACAGCCGATCCTATTAGTCCTAGCTCAGACTTCTCCCAAGACAAATCGTCTTTTAAAAATAATGGTCTAAATAAAAAATAATAATTGAAAAAGAAAAAGATATCTGTTTAAAACTAGGTTCCAAAAAAATATTTAATAGAATAATATATCAAAGTAATTAGTCATGATCATAAATTTTGAAATTAAGACTTTGAAAAATATCAAGTGAAGAGGATTGTACTTACTTCCCTAGTTGGAAAGCAAGAAAATAATGCATACATGTTATGATGTGAATCATGCAATTTAGGTCTCCACATCCAATGTGTAGTATGATGAACATTGCAAGTGTGTGAGATGTGTCCTAACATGTCACATGAAAAACATCTAACACCAGGAAAAGGGTTTACTAATTTACTCGGGTGGTGATGCATACAATATTGATTTATTATTTTCAAAAGCTTTGAGATTCTCTAATTTCTTAAACTCTCTTTCTAACTCAACATAAGATGACTTCAAGAAATCATGTGCATCAGATAATTCAATATACTTTTTTAATACATTAAACTCATCAAGTAGTGACATGTGATTGCTATCAATTGTAGAGTGATCTTTAAGTAAAATTTTATGCTCTTTTTGCAAATTTAAAAACTCTAATTTCAAACTAGCATGTGATTTCTTAAGTTTTCTATATGATGCATGAATTTGTTTAGAAACTTTAACTAGTTGCTCGTAGGTTAGTTCACATAATTCTTCTTGATCACTTTGACTAAGATGATCGTCAGCCATCAAGCACAAGTTTGTTGTCTCCTCTTCAGCTTTAAACTCAGAGGAGTCTGATGCAGAATCTGCCTAGAATGCCTTCGGAACCTCTTCTTATTCTTTTCGAACTTGGATTTCTCCTCACCTTTCTCCTTGCTTGAGTGAGCTTTAAGTGTAGGACAATCAGTTTTAATGTGTTCTATCTTTTGCATTCAAAATAGATCATATCATTAGAATTCTTAAAATGTTTGCTACCCTAACCTTTATTCCACTTCTGATGGTTATTATGCTTCTTCCTTAGAAATATTTTGAATTGTCTTGTACTTAAGGCAATATCATCGCTTTCAGACTCAAAAGAGTCAGTGTCTATGTCGTTGGCTTTTAGCGCCATATTTTTCTCCTTCTTTTCTCACATGAATCAAGATTTCTTTGATTCACCCCTTGCTCATAAGCAATGAGTGATCCAAATAAGTCATCAATCAAATAGGTATTCAAATCTTTAGATTCAATTATTATAGTAATTTTAGCATCAAACGAAAAAGGCAAATATCTCAAAATTTTATTAACATTTTCATAATTTGTGAGTCCTCTTCCTAAAGCATGCAGTGAGGTGACAATTTGAGTAAATCAAATATACATGTCAGAAATTGATTCATTAGGTTTCATATAAAAAGTTCATAGTCATGCAATAAAATATTCATCTTTGGTTGTTTAACTTCTTTGGTTTCTTCATAAGTGATACACAATTTATCCCAATTTTCTTTACCAGTAACTTCAGTTGAAACACGCATGTAATCTTCAGATTTTAAAGCACAGAAAAAATAGTTTAAACATTTCACATTAAGTTGTGCTAAATCTCTATCATCAAGAGTCCATTCAGTGAAAGGAAGTGGAATAGTAACGCCATTAATTTTACTAGTCGGAGATGTATAATCATCTTTAACAAGCATCCACATTCGATAGTCAATCGATTGTAAAAATATAAACATACAAATTTTCCAAAAATCAAAAGAAATATTGTCAAACATAGGTGGTTGGGTAATAGAATACTCTTCTGTAGTATTACGATTACATAAGTTAGCCATGGATCAAAATTCAAAAGTTTTTTAAAACTTACTTTTATGAATCCCGCTCTGATACAACTTAAAAGTTCGTTAGGGATGTTAAGCCCTTATGAACTAGCCCAAGACAAACCAAGAGGGGGGTGAATTTGTATTTAAAAAAAAATTCAATCAAAACATAAATTCAAACCAAAGTTCACCACAAAGAAAAATAAAGTATGGAAATTAAATGCAAAAAAAGTAGTAATAAAGAACACATAAATTTATAGTGGTTCGGTCAACTCGACCTACGTCCACTCTTCGGAGGCGCCCTCCGAGTATTGCACTAAACTCAGTGACTATCCTTTTTCTCTCACAGTAAGGCTAAAAAGCCTTTACAAACCTCATTTCCACCAACACCAGTGAGGCAGAGAACTGACTCTTTTTGCTTCCTCCTGAAGCAGGCAAAGAACCTTGATCGATTGCTGAAGTAGATCTCTCTCGAACCTCCAAGGACTATGGATTACGATTGGATAAGATGACTTAGATTTTTGCTTGGAGAAACCTTTGTGAAACCCCTCACAAACTCCCCCTCATAGGATCCTCTCTCTCTCTCTCCCTTTCTCTCCCTCTCCTCTAGGCTCTCTCAGGTCATGACAACAACAAAAGATGATCTCTTGAATAGAATAAGAGGTCTTAAATAGAAGATCTTTGGAATAGCTCTTAATTGCAATAAACCGACATTATCATCAAGGACAATATAAATTAAACTCAATCAGCCAGGATAATTTGGGACAATCAGCAGGTTTTTTTCATATCATACCGGACGATAAGATATCATCATATACGATTAGTACAAGTCATTGAATATCATCTAGAACATCACCCTGAATAGAAGTTGGATAATATTTGATCGTCCAAGAACAATTAAGATTTTTGAATTGATCATTCTAACTGATCCTTCGATCATCTAGGATGATATAATCGAGCAATCTAATCTTAATTATTTTCCTTAATTATAAGATTAATTTAGGCATAATTGTACTACATCATCCAGGATGATATCTAGAATTAAAAGCTACCTAAATAGATCTGGCAGTTGATTCTTTCTGATTTGAGCCTATCATCCTGGTTGATACGAATATCGTCCAGGATGATACGCTTAATGATGGTTGCCTTAACCAGATGCCCTAATTAGGGTTTCTATTTTTAACTAATTGACCATGCCGATTTATGGATCATCCCAGATGATGTGACTAAAAATAGTAAACTCTAAAAACAGTCAGAAATATTCTCCCAAGTGTGTGTGTGTGTGTAAGATTACTTAGCATCAGGAATCAATTTGTTTATAATTGACTCAAGAAAAGGAAAAGATTACAAACTGAATCAGACCTAATATACTCAATCTTGAACTAGTTCAAATTAGAGTTTTGATCTTGTGGACCTGATATATTAGTAGGCAAGGCAGTCATAAAGAAATAGAAGCATTTGCTTTCATCAAAATTATATTTCATGAAATCAAATTCGCAACAACATCAGTCTCTCTCACCTTCACTTGATAATAACTAGATCGTAGATCAATCTTTAAGAATATAAAAGATCTAGTAAGATGATTAAATAGATCATCAATCTGTGGTAATGGATACTTATTCTTGATAGTGAATTTGTTCAACTTTCTATAATCTACACATATACACATCGTACCATCCTTTTTCTTCATAAATAGAACAAGTGCTCCCCATGGAGAAACACAAGGATGAACAAATCCCTTATCAACCAACTCTTGAAGCTGAACCTTCAACTCTTAAAGCTCCTTTGGTGCCATCCTATACGGAGCTTTAGATATCAGGGTTGTACCCTAAAATATATCAATACAGAACTCTAAGTCTCCATCTAAAGATAAACTGACTAACTCCTCAAGAAATATATCAAAAAAATCTTGTACTACCGGGATATCAGAAAGAGAACCAGCATCTATATTCATATCCCAAACTGATGCCAAAGATACCATAAAACTCTTCTTCCAAAATCTATTTGCTTCCAACATAGAGATCAAATAGGATAAAATACCTCTAACTCCTTAAATACACAATTTTCACTGCCCATAAATAATGTAACTCGCTGCTTCAAGCAATCAATCTTAGCTCCATACTGACTCAGCCAATTTATATTCAGAATAAAATCATATAAGGAAATATGTAATAAAATCAAACTAGATTTTCTCTTCTTATTAGAAATCTCAATATCACATAAACAAAATCTACTAGCTATCATACTATCTCGAGTCGGCAAAATAATAGAAAGAGAAATAGGCAGTGTAACTAAAGCCAAGTGTAGTGAATTGAAGAAACGCTCAAAAATAAAGGAATAACTAGCTCCATAATCAATTAAAACATGTCATGGATGCTCATAAATATAAATTGTACCTGTAACAACATCTAGAGCATCCTGGGCCTCCTGTTTAGTCAAATTATATACACATGACTAAATTGGAGCTATAGCAACAGAACTACAAAACTCTCTTTGACTAGTGCTAGATGATCTCTTTGTTGCTAAACCCGGACCACAAACTCTACCAAATGATCCCTCAAAAAAATTATGAAAAGGAACTGCCCTTGATCTCCCTGTCAATCTGATAAAGCTCTTAGATTTGGACTCAGAGTATCAATCAAATCCTACTTATAGACACCCTGCTACCCGATGACCTAATTGATCGCATCTGAAGCACTTTCCAGTCATCCTGTAGCACTCACCTGAATAACATCAACCATATCTCTAACATATAGGTGCCTTACTAACATAATCAAAATTGGCTATGCTACCACTACCAAAGACTACTGTAGATGTTGATTGTCCACCTCTCCTAGAATTTCCAAGTGTAATTTTACTCTTCTTCCCAAAAAAGCCACTACTACAAGTCTCACCACTGAACCTCTTCCTACTAGCAGTCCATCACTACTGAGTAGCCATCAAGTCGTTCTCTATCAAACGAGCTCTCTCCATAAGCTCAGATAAATCAGAAATGTGAAATGGCATATAAGGTTGTCTCAGACTATCTCGAAGTCCTCTCAGAAATCTGTAGCACTTCTCTACAGGAGTGCTAACCAACTATGGAGCATATCTAACCAATGCATTGAACTCTGTCTCGTACTGCATAACTATCTTGCTCCCCTGAACCAATCTCATAAAAGTCTCCTATATTCATTATCATGTAGAAGGGAGTATAAACTAGGCTCTAAACACCTCAGAAAACGCCTCCTAAGTAATCATAGAGTTCAATCTCCCTTGAAATTTCTCCTCCTATTGGCCCATCCACCAGCTCTCTATCTCACCATTCAAGAGAAAGACTGCTAGCGGTATATTCCTCTTAAGAGGATATTGCATACCATCAAATATCTTTTCCAGTCTTCTTAACCAGTCCTTTGCTGCTCTGGGCTCAATAATACCCTTAAAACTTGGAGGCTTCAATCTCAAAAATATCTATAAATGACTGTCTACCTCTTTAGATCTAACAACAGGAACCCTACTTTGTGTCTCACCCATCATCTGGGCTATTAATATAGCAAACTGTGAAACTAAATCTGAACCAATAGTTTGAGCAAAACTATATACACGAGTTGCATGACTAACACTCTATCCATTAATTATATCTAAGTCTGGTATATCTATAATCACATAGAATATGCAACTGTACACACATGGATATAAAAAAAATAATTAACACTCATATAGACTTAAAATTATCCTACTAGAATTACAGATCAATTCTTATAGCTCTATTTTACAATTCAATTCTAAAACTATTGCTCTGATACCACAAAAGCTTGTTACAACCTAACCCGATTAGGACAGGTCATATCGTGTTGAGCTGTGACATGCAAATCCTAAGATCTAGTTTTAGAATTATTTCAAATTTTATGTTAATATTCATTAAAAAAAATGAAAAACTACAGAGATACTAAAATATCAAAATACTGAAAAACTCATCTATAAAGTTTCTTTTCTTAATCAAAATAAATATATACACTTCCAAACATGGATACAGGTAAGAGCTATATAACTGAAAATTAAACTAGTCATGTTTGTATAAAAATCAAAATAATAAAATACCTATGACCTCAGATCTGATCCTGAACTGCTAGTCCATAATCTCTTTCCTCTTCTCAAATCCTGAAAACTAGAAGTAAAATCACAGAGAGCTGCAATAGCTCAACAAGCCACAAAACCAATCTAAATTTTCAAATATTTTACTGAATATTTAAAATCAGTTAATATAATTTAAATAAATTGCTGAACTGAGAATCACAAAACTAATAAATGTAATGAATACATAGCATTTATTCTATGATTCAAATAATAATAAAGAAAAAAAAAGATAAATTGAGATTCATATCATAAAGTAGTTCATATCACATTTCCCAGACCCAGATAGAATCACAAAAGATTCTGGCCCCTTTAACTCATTTTTTTAATTGTGCTTATAGCACCAGAACATATCAAATATCCCTATCTTAGATAAAATCTCAAAGTATTCTGACCTATTATATCTCCCAAAAATTCTCTGACACAGATAAAATCTCAAAGAGTTATGGCCCCTTATGCCTCCCTACAGATATAATTTACTTACATATGCACATATATAATCACATTATAACAATTAAAGAGTAATTGAGCATATATCAAAATTTTATAGTATTGTATAACGGTAGACAACCGAAAATCCAAATAGGCAAAAATGTACATTTTCAGGAAATTATCAAATTGATAGAGATTGTGTAAAATAATATTTTAGGACTTTTATTGTACTACAACACTATTTTTAAATACCCCGATAATTTTTTATTCAATAAAAACCCTATAAATTTTAAAACCCCCGGTGAAAATTTTTCAAAAAATATTCAAAATGTGCATAATCGTAATCTCTCCAACATTCAAAAATTTATGCAGTGAAAGTTTTACCGGTGCAAAGTTATCTCCTTTTAATTTTCACTAACTAATACAAAATTTTGGTCGGAATATTGGCTAAAACTTGCATATTTTTTAAAATTGAGATGTGTATAATGTGTCTTACCTTGAGACGAACAACTTTTCCAACTGCATTGACAGATAAAAATGGTCCGAAGTCACGCAAAACTCAATTTTTCTCCTTCTCTCTCCTCTCTTTCTCCCCTAAAAGCCTTAAGTTCTGTGATTGGATATTTTGAGAAACGAAACACTTAATGGCATTAATAAAGTATTATGACTTTAGATATTTTTATTTTTAAATATTAAATAATATATATTAATAATATTATTATTAATTTACAATAGAAAATTCAAAAAAAAATCTTTTAGAGATTCCAAAAATTACATAAAAATATTCAGAAATTAATAATTTTTATTTAGAACATTCTGGTGAAATCGTTTTGCAAAACAAACACATAACAATCTCAAAACCCTAATTTTTACTCACATGTGCAGTTTAAAGGATTTCACAACTAACGCCATAGCCACTCATAGGATCGACAAACTAACTATCGGTCCCACCTTATTCTAATAGAATTGACAATCAAACAAAGAGGATGGATGGCTCGAGCATAAATGATGACCTCGTGAGAGAAAAGAGTAAGGAGTGGCGGGCCCACA